>NC_142802.1:22971526-23271526 GCF_049724085.1 Artemia sp. Qi Xiang Cuo | reverse complement strand
TTGTTCAGGGGGGTTTTTACTAATTTTGGCCTTTTTTTGGGGGGGGGGGTTTACTAATTTTTTACTCAGTTTTCGAATAATTTTACTGATTTTTACCTAGGTTCTACTAATTTTCGACTTATTTTCGAGTCGGTCAGAAATTTCGGGGGGGGGGGGGTTCAAACCGGTTAACCCCCCCCCCTGGATACGGCCTTGAGTCCTAGTTTTTTTTATTAAGTCAAAAGTGATAGGAGGGCAACTAGCCCCCTCCCACATCTTCTTTTCCCCAAATGCATCCGATACAAATTTTGAGATAGCCATTTCGTTCAAAACAGTCGAAGCATCATGTACCAAGGCCTTATGGGTTGAAAAATACCCTCAGAATCTGTGGCCAAGGGCTGTAAGGTATGTCTCGAAGTCATATAAGGTTTTTATGGAAGGCGTGATCGTATAAGCTTTAGAGGAGACTCGTTTAACTGGAAATAGAAACTTTTAGTTCCATTTTAAGAATAAAAAGTGATAGAGGGCACAGGGGCGGATCCAGGATATTTTTAGGGGGGCAAAATAGGTTGTTCCGAAAAAAAAATTAGTGGAGGGTGCAAAATATGTTGATGCGATAAACTTGCGTTTGGAGCAAGTTTGACTAACGCAAAATTGAGTTAATTAAGTAAATTGCACTACTTTAGACTACGCTAGGTGGGGGCGCGCGCTCCACACCCCCTCTGGATCCCCCACTGAGAGGGCAACTACAACCCCCCTGACGCTCTCCTTTACCCAAATGTATCTTTTTGAAATTGTGAGATAGCCATTTTGTTAAAAAATAGTCCAAAGAACATATAACACAGATTCCAGGGTTGATATTACCCACCAGAGCCCTGGGGCAAGCGTTTTAAGTTGCACCCTGGGGCATACAAGGTTTTTATTGAATGGGTGGTCGTATGAACTTTGAATAGGGCTCATTTGATTGAAAATTGAAAGCTATAGTACTCTTTAAGAGTCAAAAATGAATTAAGGGTAAGCAGCCCCCAGCTCCCCCACGCCCATCATTTTCCAAAACGAACACCCAATCAAAATTTTCAGGCATATATTTTCTTCAGCATTGTTAAAAAAAAATCCAGTAATTATGCCTTTGGGGATGTCAACCCCCTCACAGTCCCCAGGGCAAGGGCTGTAAGTTAGGCAATTCGTTCACTGTTTACATATAGTATATGTTATTGAGAAAGGTATCCATATTTGACCTTTACTTTCCAAAAAGACAGAGGGCATTCATGTGAGCCTTTCAGAAAAGTATCATTGAAACTTTTAAATGAGCTAATTCGATTCGAAATTAAAAGTTCTGATGCCGTTTTTAAGAGTAAGAAGAGGTAGGAGCCCATTTATTCCCAAACCCATTCATTTCCCAAACACATCCAGTCAAAATTTCGAGACAACCATTTTGTTCAGCATAGTAAAACGGTTCAGCAACAATGACTCCAGAGATAGTGGTTATATCAACGCCCTTTAATTATGCAATTGTCCAATCATGCTTTAAAACTAAACGGTGCTTTCGAAATAAATCAAAAGGTACTGTGAGAATGGTCACCAATAAGAAACCGCAGTAGTTTGTGGAGAACGACTGGGGGTGTCATGTTGGAACTTGCGGGGCTACTACCATTACTACTTCTGCTCTTACAATTTAAATAAATCAAAAGAGTGTAAGTGTATCCAGGTTGTCAAGGAGCATAGATAGAATTTTTTGGGAATGACAGGTCAAATTAAGGAGGTATAAGATTAAATTAAAGTATACTATTTGTGTCAGGATTAAAAATTGTTGAAAAAGTTTCTCCAATATACAAGTAGCAAGCGAAACTATGGATTCTTGTAGAAAGAAAAAAATTTATATAAAATGTTGTTATTTTTTCCATGAAAAAGACTATGTCAATAAAAAACAAACAGAAATTAATTTAGAAAACTTTTTCCACAAAACAAGTTTTTTAAAGAAAAGTAAAGAGCTTCATTAAGCCAAAAATGAGCAGAAATAAAGTAAAACAATCTTCCAAGCGTAAAACTAACAAAAATCACCATCTTTAAATAAATGAAACTGTAAACGAACAGAAAATACAATAAATGACCGAGTCATACTCAAAACGAGCAAAAATTAACATCAGTAGGACTGACAACCCCCATACCTTCTCAAAACCGGAACATAATTTGTTCCGGTTTCAAATGTGTTCACTTTTTTTACTTTAATAAAAGAAAAAATATTAAAACTTTAAGGAATAAATGTCTGTATGTATATTTAACTGACAATCCATGGTCATTTGTCACGGTCATTACATTTATTATTTGTCATTACATGGTCATTACAAATATCAAAACTGTAAGGAATAAATATCCATATATGTCAATTAAACTGACAATCGACTGTCATTTGTTTTTTTTTTGTTTTTTTTTTCAGTAAATTTTAAATTATATTCTTGTCTTGTGAGGGGGTGGGGGTTTTCGGCCATACTCATGTTAATGTTTGCTTGTTTTGAGTATGACTCGGTCATTTATTGTAATTTCTGTTCGTTTTCTGTTTCAGTTATTGATTGATGGTGAATTTTGGTAGTTTTTCGCTTGGAAGATTATTTGAATTTATTTCTGCACATTTAAGGTTTAATAAAGCTCTTTACTTTTCTTTGAAAAACTTGTTTTGTGGAAAAAGTTTTTCAAATTAATAATCAGAAATAGTCGCTTGCCTTTGGGGGAAAAAAAAAATCAGCAAAATACCATACTTTTTTGTGAGTATCCAAAAAGAAACACACTGATCTGACCTCCGGTTTCCGAGGAAATCGGTACTATCTGCTCTAGCATCACTTGGTAGTTTCCAGATTAACTATTGTTTTGCTGCTTTTTACCAGTGTTTTAAAAATACGGCATTTTGAAAACCTCTCTAACTAAATAAATTTAGGGTAGATTCGCTGGGTGAGTTATCAAAGCGCCATATACCAAACAGTTCGTGGTAATGAGCTTGTAAGTAAGGAGTGACTCGACCCAATAGTAACTGAGACTCTAAAAAATAGAATTTTGATTGTAATAGATACATTAAAAGAATTGGATTTTTATGCTAATCCCAAATACACAAAGTTCATTAAGTTTAATGTTACCCATCAAAATTTAGGAGCTGAAGAAAATTTAACTGATTTTCAAAAAGAGGGGGAAATTTCCTCCAAAAGTCAAGGAATCTTATTGAAAACTACACCGTAAGATTCAGGGTATCAGAAAACCTTACCGCAGAGTTTTCAAGCTCCCAACTTTAAATATGTGGAATAAAAAATTTTTTACTAGAAGATATTACAAATATTGCGTTGGCTCTAGGGGCGAAAGTCTGTGCTAACTAGTGTAGAATATTAGCAACAATCATTGTTACGGGAGTTTTGGTGAGATTTGTAAGAGTTTCCGCAGACTAGCACAAGTTTTCACCATCACGTTGGCATCAAGGTCCAATTAGAATATTCCCTGCGAAATCAGGTTTGGAATTAAATGTATCAAATGTTGATATCAGCCCTCGTCTGTGGATTGTTGATGTCTGCAAAGCATTGATGGCTGATTCAGGGGGTGAGGTAACTTACAAGTATCTATCTTTAGCCAGGATCAGCAAGGGCCATCTTGACCTCAGTACAGCTTACTTTTGCGCATTTTTTTTTACCCACATTACACAAATTGGACGAGCAAAAAAAAAAGAAAATGTACTACTAATTTATAGTACACATTATCAATTGATGCGTATGAGTCTTTTCAAACTCAGAGAGTCAGAAGAACAGTGCGACCATCTATCTCAAGTAGTTTTATGTAATACTGTTGCTCATGAACAAAATTGCAACATCTTCCCAACAATAGATCGAAATTGCGTGAAAGAAAAATTCTTTGTTCAAGATCTATGAATCGTATCATATTGTATAAACTGTTTTCAATGGCTATAAATCATGAAAGTAGCAGACCTCACTGGCCCCTTTGATATCAAAAGGCGTAATTATGCTCTTTTATACCATTGACAGAGTATTTGAAAGGCTTATCTAGGGACATGACGCGCTTTGACGGATTTTCGTGTAACAAAGGCAGTGTCATCCTTTTGATAGAAATCACATTGTCGAAAGCGGATGTTCACGTCATCGATTCTTCCCTCATCTTGTAAAGAGGCTTCTTCTTCGCGTCTCTAATAAAAGCTCTTATATCTTTAGAGCAGGGTTGCCAACTTGACACATTTTAAGTCAAAAGGACACATTTCCATGTGCTTGGACACAAATACATAGAAGGGCAAACAAGTGATACATTTTAGAAATTTGGGACATAAAAGGGAAAAAAAGGAGCAAATTTTGTAAATTTTTGACACAAAACGAAATATTTCCCAAATGGACATTTATTTTGGTAAAAAAGGCATTTTTCACCAAAGTAGTGCTCTTTCTTGGTATTTTTTTGAACTTCCAGGTTATGCCAGAGATGTCGTAAGTAAAGCATCTTCTCCAAAGTAAGGGATTTACATGTTTATATGAGTTTCGTGCTTTCACACTAAGTCATTCTTATGAATGTTTTATATGGATTTTTTCGTTTTCATTCTATTTGATGTTAACTGATCGCTTTTAAGAGGTTTACAAAGCGTCTTTTGGTCATAAATACAGCTGGTAAGAAAATAACTTCTAGTTTTTAAGATATCAAGATGGACACATTTTAGCTAAAAATGACACATTTTGGATGCCCAGGAGCACATTCATGGACCAAACAGTTGGCAACTCTGACTCTGATGGTGACTGCTATTCTGCTGGAATTTCTTAAGAAAAAAAAATATATATATAATACTCTTCCAATTTACAGACTAAGTATTTATAATAGGTAGGCTTCCCGGGAATCCTAGTAGTCACCATTTCGGTAAATTTTCTTATTAACTTGCTAATGATATATTGAATACATGTATATATAAATATATATATATATATATATATATATATATATATATATATATATATATATATATATATATATATATATATAACGCTTTTCTAATTTACAGACTAAGTATAAGAGGTAAAGGTAGGCTTTCCGGGAATCCCTGCAATCACCATTTAAGCAAATTTTCCGATTAACTTGCCAATGATGTATTGAAGAAATAGACATATCCTTAGAATCATAACTACATCCTGAATCCAAATGTAACATTCATTTCCGTCGGAAATGAACTTTACTCCCCTTTCCTATATATATATATATATATATATATATATATATATATATATATATATATATATATATATATATATATATATATATATATATATATATATATATATATATATATATATATATATATATATATATATATATATATATATATATATATATATATATATATATATATATAATATATGTAGGCTATATACATTCCATTATTTTGACAAATTGTTAAATCAGTTTGAAGAGAAGAGTGACTTACGGAGAATTCAGTACATATTTATGTAACTCAGGGTATGTTTTTGCACATTAGCGGGGAGGGGGGGGGGACTGTAAAGTTCATTTCCGACAAACTGAATGTTATATTTGGATTCAGGATAAAGTTCTGAATCTAAAGAAATGTCTATTTTTTAGCTGTTTCATTGGTGAGCTAATGGAAACAAATTACCACCATTTCTAGCTTCAAGGGTGCATGCTGCGCCACTTTGTGTTGAGCAGAGGCTAGGCTAAAAACTTCAAAAATTATGTGCCCGTATAGTAGACAGCAAACAACCTCTTCATCTTACCTTCCTTTGAATTTGTTTAAAATCCTTCACTGTGTTTGTAAGAAAGAAACACCAACATAATTAAATAAGATAAAAAAAAGCTCTTTCGAATCCAAGGGGAAAATGACATCAAAACTGAAAACAAACAGAAATTATCTGTCGTGCGTGGGTGCGACTGTGCCCTAGACGATCTACTCCATGCTCAAAAGGTTCAACATATCATTGATATTAATCACATTCTCAATGAAATTTCAATTCAGAATTAAACTTTAGCGCAAAGTGCGAATGGTCCAAGTCGGGGGTTTCCCACCATAATTAGTATTGTTTTGTTTGTTTTAAGCCCTATAACTGCCCTTCACTTTTAATTTTAATGTCTAATCAAAGGAAACAGAAGATGAGAAAAATTTTTAGTTTGTCTGTCATATTTTTACTGGATTTCTTATCAGTAATTATGATTAAGCTTGTTTTTCATATGTAACATGGATTAACCATAAAAGTAATGTCATAATCCACATGGAGCTGAACTGGAATATGTTCATTGATCTCGGTAATATAAGGGCTTCTGACCTTCAGTTAGATACCAGCTAACTAGACATGTAATTAACATAATTTGCAATACCAATTACCACCATACCTAAGAATGACTAGGAATTTGTTACGCTTGTAGTAATTATGCTCAACTCCTGTATTTATTTCATTTTACAATTGTAAAACGTGTCTGCTTTTAAAAATGTTAGACAAATAAATTTATTCATAAAACAAATCTGAGTATATAATTTATGGAACTTGTGACCCACGTGGATAATTGGGTTTGAAATAATTGCGTCTCATTATTTATAAGTTTTTTTTATAGAAGGGTCAGATAATATATATATATATATATATCTTATTTGAACCTGATTTGAATATTTGTATCTCCGGCTGGTATTAAGTTTATATTAAATCAAACAGTTCCCGGTAAGGATCTAGCAGTAATTGGGTATAAACAAGTAGTTTGGATAACGATGCAGGTATCAAAAGAACTAGCTTTTTGTGGTATTTATAAACATGCACAATGCGCTAAATTAAAGTTTCCCACTCGCCTGTAAAAACTTGGACCAAGAAGGATGATCATGGATGCGCATTTTTAACTCCACGATAGAAAAGTTACCATTTATTCCTCTTTTTAATATGAACTTTATTGGGTCTCCATGGAATTTGTTGCGACAAAGATAGTAATAAAAATAATTATAAATTTAACATCAATTCTTTTCCTTTCCCTTCTAACTGGAGAACATAATAGTAGACTAGTACCTACCATATTGCGTAGACATAAAGGAATCTCCATGTTATTTGCGTAGACATATAGGAAAAACATTTCCAGAGCATGTACTTATGGATTCTAGTCGACTATGTTCCTTCCTATGCTATTATAAGGGCCTATGTTCCCTCCCATTCTATTCTATAGCGCTATGTTCCTTCCATTATTATTCTATGGGACCTCTACACGTGATTAAACACGTTATGAAACTACGTGTTATTTGCTTATGTCCTGTTGGTACCATTCCAAACGAGCGGGGATTCCCCGCCTGTTCCTAAACATTGCACAAAAAGATAGCAGTATGAACGGGGATTCCCCATACAAGTTTGTTTCAACTCCAAGTTTTTCAACCAGAGTGTTTTTTTCGAGCTGACACCTGTTTTTAGGCAGCCAATCAGAGAACTGCTTACATATGATTTTCCCTTTGCATAACAATTCGTCATTGAAATTCCGTATAAAATGTTCATGCACTACAATTTAATTTCTATTATGTTTTAACATATCGAACATAGTACACTGAATTTTATTAACTTTGAAAACAATGGATATTTCATTTGTCAATGTGAGTATAGTTTACTGAATTTCTTAGATAAAAAGCATGTATTTCCAGATAAAAAAAAACCTTTTTTCCAGTAAATTCAAATTTCAGGGGGACTTAGCCCCCCTCCCCCCTCCAACAACACAAACCCTAAAATATGATGTGTGTACTCGTTAGAAAACGCTAAGTATGGTTTTTTTCTATTATGTAAAACAAAAACCCCCTCCTCCATTGCTGTGTTACGACCATAATTCCTTACTTTTTAGTTATTTCGTTCAAAAATATCCTTTTTCCCATCGTCCATCTAAAATGTGCTATCTTTTTCCGCTCTAAATAAAACCATCTGTGTTTAACTTGTTACCAAGAGGGGATAATTTCAAAACAATATTGGCATGCGTCTTATCAGGGTTAAGAAAACAAAAGGAATGGAAACGTGTAATTCTAAACGCTTTGAAGAAAGAGAGTTTGTTTTTTGGTCAAATTAGACAGATATTTTTCAATTGTATTTGATGAAAGCAAATGGATTTCACAGATGATTTTATAAAAATATATGACAGGGAAGAGGGCAATGTATCAATTCTAACACGGTTTTTCTTTACTTGGTACCCGTTAAAAACGAAATTTTTGTGTTAAATAAGTAATTCTTGTATCTTTTAAAAGAGCTTTACAGGGTTTGAGAGAGATATAAAGAAAGAAAAACGAGCAAAAATGGGGTTTTTATAGGCCAAATGACGATACTGAAAAAACAAAGCGAATATTTCGAGAGGACAAACGCCTCTCTTCTTCAGCGCGAAACGAAACGATGTATCAATAAAAGCCAAAAATTAAAAGAATTAAAACCAACTACCTAACAACCATAAAAGCGAGTTATTCGCCAATATCCGCGATTTGCACAAAATCCAAAAAAACATGAACTGCCATCGACGGATTCCGTGTGGTGTGATTCCGTGTGGTTAGAGGGGATTCTTTGTACAGAATAATTTTATCTTCTGTAAAAAAAGGGAATTGTTTTTTCCATTCTAAATTTTGCCTTCTTTTTAAGGATGAGAACTTCTACAATTACTCTCCCCTAGAAAAGAGAGATAAGACTAACAGCGTTACTCCAATACGACAAGTGGAGATTTTGGCGGTCCATTGGGGGCTACTCGCATCCAGTCCAAACCAGTATTGACTGCTCGAAACTTCCTAGTACCAACCTTACTGCAGCAATGTAGAAAGCTGAAAAGAGACTAGATGGTTGCTCGTATGGTGGGGAGCCTCACTGGCTTACCAGTAAGGTTCAGTGACATCGCCGTCATATCTATGCAGGACAAGTATGGCATTCAACAGAAGTCTTAATTTGCAAATGTGATTATTTTCACCTTTAGCTTCTACCTATTTCTATCCTTCTTTTTTTTGTTTTTTTTTAAGTATTTTCTTTTCGCCATTTTTCAACACAGTAAAAGTGTATGTCAGAGATATTAAAGTGTTAATCCCCCCGCCCCCAACCATTGTTTTAAATTTCTTTGCTCCCCCCAGAGAGAGGTGAATATATTGCATGTTTTTTATTATCAAAAAAAACACTATTTTGCATCTCTCTGAACTTTCGGTGGGAGGGGGGTGGAGGCAAGTGTTTAGTCTTAATAGTTCTAGGAGAAACTGAGTTTTGAGGATGCGGTGAAAAAAATGAACATTTTTTTTTTTTTTTAACTTTATAAAATAATCGCTATTTCACATAGAAAATAAAACCTTTTTTTGTATAGGTTAATGAATTAGCATTTGCGCCATTTTTTTCAACACTGTAAAAGTGTGTGTGTGCGTGTGTGTGTGTGTGTAAGTGTGAGTGTGTGCGCATGTGTGAGTGTGTGCGCATGTGTGTGTGTGTGTGTGTGTGAGTGTGTGTGCGCATGTGTGAGTGTGTGCGAATGTGTGTGTGTGTGTGTGTGTGAGCGATGAATGTGCCGCGTCTACTCGATAATTCATTGAGATAGTTTAAATTCAATATCGATGTAATGATTGAATGGCATATATTTCCATATCATTATTTCCTATGTTTGATCCGAGTGCTGTAATTTTTTCAATATACATATCAACTGAATTGTATTTTAATGCTGATTTTGAATATCTTTAAATTATTTCGTTTAACTTAATCCATCAAAAGATATGAGAAAATTAAGAATTTTTGAAGTAGAAATTCTGACGTCCTATAATTTGCTTCCGCGGCGCATTTCTATCTGACTTCAGAGACATAATTGCTTATAGGCTAATGGAATATATATAGGGGTTAGAAACGCAATTTCAACCGGTAAGAACATTTCAGTGTGTGTGTGTGTGTGTGTGTGTGTGTGTGAGTGTGTGTGTGTGTGTGTGTGTGTGTGTGTGTTGTGTGTGTGTGTTGTTGTGTGTTGTGTGTGTGTGTGTGTGAACGTGTGTGTGTATTATGCGTGTGTGTGTGAATCGTGTGTGAACGTAAAGTATGTGTGTGTGTCGCGCGTGTGTGTGTGTGTGTGTGTGAGCTGTGCATGCGCCGCGTCTACTCGATAATTCATTGAGATAGTATAATGAATAGTGCAAATTCAATAACGATGTAATGATTTTCACTATTTTATTGTGTGTTTGTTTGATAAATTCGAATCCAATTAAGAAAAAAAGTGTGCTATAATTGTGATAAAACTTTCATAAAAAAAAAAAACTTAATCCATTCATTTTCTAGTTTCAGGGGGAAGCTGTGAAAACTTCTGCCTTACCTGGCACGGGACTTCAGAGCATCAAGGGCAATTTCCCCCTCTTACCAGATGCTGTTAGTCAAAGTCTGGCATTTAATATCCCCTAGGATTTTGAATTTACAACTGAATAAATGAACAGTCTTATGTAAATTATTGAACCTAATGTTCCCGGGGGCATTTTTGATGATAATTTTATAATTAGTGAATTTAGTCCTGTGCAAAAGGGAGCAGGACATAAAAATAGTAGCATGTCCCCGGAAGTACGTGACTTTTATTTGTTAGAATCTGCTCTAGGTCACTTACAAATACATAGAGTAGATTTTAACCCTCCCGAGGAAAACGTGATTGACGGTGGGATCATTTTAACTGACCCTGTAAATGTTCTCTATAGCTACATCGACAGAATTCGAGCACTCATAGAGATTCAGATTCAGAAATGGAGGAGTCAAGGAGGGATTAAAGCATCAGTAAATCAAAAAGTTTATTTACAAAAGGGAACATCTGGGGAAATTTTTTATTTTCATTTTTCAACTGGCAATCAAACTTTTTACCCTGGTCTAAATGAATTTGAGAGTAACTTTTTCAACTGGGTAAATAAATTAATATCAACTTTGGACACGTTTAACGAGAGGGGAAGCGTGTCCACCAGTTTATACATTGAACACATGGATCTGAATCTCAGTAGATTTAAAAAAAACTTTATTTTAAGGGGAGGGTGGGGTAACAAAATAAATTGCCATGCAGATTTGTCGGCTACGGGAGGAGCTCAGAGTTTCAAATTCGAAACATGGCTGTAATGCTTTAAGTACGCATTTTTGGCAGAAGCCCATAAAACATTAAACAATTAGTCAACAATAAAAAAACTCGACGGACTTGCGCGTAACGGTGGAGAAGATTTCCCTAAAGTAAATTTTGATTGTTTAGAGGGGAAGTACCCGGTTTCCTTGAAAGAAATAACCATATTTGAAAAAGCAAATGAAAATCTTGAGTTGGGGGTGGTTGTTCTCCAGTATGACACAGAATTTGTAAATGGGGGAAAGAAACCAAATAAAAAAGGGTTTTTATATTTAGTGAGGACACCGATGGTAGACAATGATAAAAATATGGTATGGTTTATTTACGAGCCCCCCAAAGATGTAAATTCCTATTGTCATTTTTCTCCGTTACAGCAATAAGTCAACTCTTATCCCAAGGTGTTCAGAAAGGAGAACATCTCTATTGCCCCATGTGTCTTTCCCCATTCACATCTGAGCAAGCATTCTCGGATCACATGGGAAATTATAAAGTTCATGGGACTCAAAGAATAGACATGCCGGTAGAAGGCAAATATACTTTACAACTTGAAAATTTCCAAAATTCCCTACTTCACGTTGATAAAGTGTCTTTAGACAGTGAATCAGGACTGGTGGAGGTATCAGACCCATCAAGGCCAAATATAGTCAAGGAACACAAACTAGTTGCGTGTTCCTATGCGCATGCCCGTTGCGATTCCAATAATAAAATGCAGTTGGAAGATTTTTTTTGGCTATGGATGAGGAGTGTAGCATGGAAAAGTTATTGGTGTCTTTAATAAAAACGGCAAACGCCGCAATTTCACGATTGCGTCACACAAACTACCCAATGACATTATCAGATAAAGAGCAACTGGCACTATAAAAGGGGACGATTTGTTGGGTTTGAAGGGGTGCTCTTGCCCCAAAAGACGCTGGTCCAGGATCATGATCACCTTATTGATCCCAATTCAACGGGAAAAAGTAACTTTTGGGGGTGGGTTCACAATTCATGTAATTTAAAAATTAAACATCAACTCTTTCCTCCGGTTTTTATCCATAGCTCTATCTCCGATCTGAAGTATGTGCTACCAGCAACGGCACGTTTAAAAAGAAATAGAACATGTGTGATGCATGGGTGATAGACAGCTCTTCCTACAATATCATTCTTAAATCATCTAAAGAGTTGGTTATTCTGGATGTTATGTGAAAATTTGCTGAAGACGAAATTGAGTACACGAATAAAAGTTGCTTTTTAGATTCCTACAGTTTTTTCACTAAATCATTGAGCGAATTAATTCAAGTGAAGAAAAACGATGACGGCTGCAACGCTTTCCCCCTTCTCAAGCAACAATTTCCAACTAATTTATATTATTTGTTGACGGTCGAGGGCATATAATCTTATGATTTTTATTGTTGCAAGCCGGGATTCCCCGAGGAAAATTGTCCCTCAACTAAATCATTTTACGTTAGTCTGAATGGTTTTAGATGCACCCCCGATGAATACAGTTTTGCTCACAATGTGTTGGCAGAGGTAGGGTGTAAAAAAAGAGCTTGACAACTGCAAGATATATTTGTTGAATGATGAGTTAACTTTGTTAGAAATTAAGCGTAAAAATATAGAAAAAACGTATTGGGAATTTAATCTTGATTGGGGCTATTATTTTTCATTTCCTCATCTAGTGATGGAACTCATCCTAAAAATTAGTGGGGAAAAAATTGGGCTAATTACTGATATTGATCAGCACCTGTTTATTGAAAGGTCAATGAGGGGTGGATGTTATTCACGGGGATCGTATTTTGGAAACTGATCCAACAGGAGAGAAGAAGGGGACAAAATCAGATGCAGTTTTCCTTGATATGAATTCTCTCTACCCCTCGGCCATGTCCCATTATGTGCTACCTTGCGGTGACTATAAATGGCTCAATGACCCTCAAGCTCCTCATTTCCCCAACATTGACAACGACAGTGTTGAGGAGAATGGACCAGTTGGATCTTTTTTTCAAATTGATGGGGATATACCATTCGAGCTTCATGATTCAGTAAAGGATTTTGTTTTCCCATGCATCATTAAACCTTTGACTAGGAATTCTTTGAGCCCTCGCAATAAGTGTTTAGTCGAAGTGGGCGGATTGCATTAGTTACCTTCGAAACAAAAACTTATTGCTGACCTTCTGCCGAAAAAAAATATTGTTGTACATCATGTGACTTTAAAATGGATGTGCAACAACGGTTTCAACGTCACAAAGGTTCATAGAACGCTCCAGTTTAGTCAAAAACCCTATATGAAAACGTTTGTTGACACCTTTGTCAAGAAACGTTCTGAAGCACAAACGAAAGCCGATAAAGAAATTTATAAGCTCATTTTGAATTCGGCTTTTGGCAAAATGTGTGAGTGTTCGCAATAGAAATCGTTATGACGTCGTGACCGATCTCAAACAATGTGCTCGAATTATTGCCGATCCAAATTACACTTCCTTCACGATCATTGGCCCAGACATGGTACTATTGAATAGAAAAAAAGAAACATTGTCCTGAATAAAAATATTGCTGCAGGCAGTGCGATTTTGGAGATCTCTAAGAAGCTCATGTTGTAACTATACTTCAATGTGGCTAGGGTACAGTGGCCGGACAAGGGGCAAGAAGAGGTCTGCTACGGGGACACATGTTAAAAGTAAAAACCCCAAATCTAATTGATGATTTGGCGCACGTTTAAATTATCAGCTCACGGATGTACTCCACCAATTGGCGTGAGGTTTACACAGAGATATTGAACCGTCGGGCGCAACAGCAGATTTTACTTTTTAAATCATAAACGGGACGCGACATGATTTCCCGTAGTGTGTTTGTAAGTCCGAAGGTTTACTTTATAAAGACACACGACTAGAAAAATCAAGAAACGTTGCAAAGGAGTACCCACGCGCTGTGTGGATAAGAATGTCGACAAGGACATCTATAGGAATTGTATTGTTCAAAATACAATTCCACGAGCCAAATTGCTGGCAATTCGTTCCCTCAACTACAGGAACTTTACTGTAAATGTAGAAAAAATTGCCATGAGTACCGTTTCCGACAAGGTCTATGTTTTTCAAGACGGTGTGACTACCCTCCCCCTTGGGCACTATTTAACTTCGGACCGGGCCGAATGTGCTATCCATAGGGAAAGTCTCGGTTTGAATAAAGTCCAATAAATTTTTCCCAAAACCTTTGGGGGAGGGACCTCGCAGCCTTTGGGGGGGGGGGGGGACCTCGCAGCCCGGAGGGGGGCCACAAGCGGGGGGCGCACCGCCACTACCAAAGTTATCTTTTTTTTACTTAGAGCAGATTTTTGTGCTTTTGTAAATATACATGTTTCATTAAAATCAAAAAAAAGTGATATTATTTAAAGTGCTTTTTCTAGTGCATTTTTTTATAAATAAATTAAAAAATGTGTATTTTTTTTCTTTGTTTTCTGTAAAGTGCTGTTTTTTTAATACAAGAAATATGATTCTTTATTAATTTTGTTCTTGAACGGAGTAGTAGTAGTAGGGAAATTATTTAGTCATTATACAAGTATAGTATACAGTTAGTTGTTCAGTTGAACTATTGAAGGGAACATGTATCAATTTAAAACACCATTCAGATCGTTTCTGTGTGGGCCGTCAATGTCGGGCAAAACAACACTTAACTAAAATAAGTAAAAATTGTGATAAAATGTTTGTGGAAAAGCCGAAAAAAATCTACTATTGTTATAGTGTTTGGCAGGTGTCTTACAATAGAATAAAAGCAATTGCCGAGGCGACATTGGTGCAGATACAATTTATATAGAGACATATGTTTTTAGCATTATTGAAGCCAATTCATGGTTGTTCATTGGCAACTTGACTGAATCTATTGAATAATGGTCCTAGGAAACACTGTAACTATTCACCGTTCGCTCTCATCATGAACAGATATCTGTTACTCTGGTTCTACACAATCTCTTTCATCAGAGCAAATGTATGCAACCACTAGCATTGAACTGCACCCACTATATCATCTACAGAGTTCTTCGTGATTCTAGCTCGCTCATACCACTCAATAAACACCTCTATCCCGGCGCCTCGATATGTCTGCTCTCAGCATAAAATCAGGCAACAAATACACACCACGTTTAGATCCTGTTGGATCTTAATCAAAATTCACCCGAAGACCTGAGTGTAGTCACAAATGTTTTTGAAAATAAAATTACAGTATATCTCCCCGTGAACACTAAAAAGACATATTAGTCGCTATCATGACACTGAAGAAACTACATGAAAATAGACATCTGTTCTCAGTTCTAAGCACTTCAAAGCCCTCGCTTGGGAAAGCCATACTCAAACATGGTATTGACAATGATTTCATTAATCTAATATCTTAAATTTTTTTAAACTTTACCGAGGTTAATTTTCAACTTCAATAATTAGTTAGGCAGCAGGAAAAGACGCCTCGCTCAGTTTTTCGTACATGGGCATATAAGAACAAATTACATAATTTTATAAATGCACGAAATCTTCAGGCGGGCGGTAGCTTATTCCCACTTTTACTGACGATAATTGCAGGACTTGTAAACAGTTTTCTCTAGTGAGAATGGCAAAACCCTATAAATTGACTCCAATAGAACCCGCTCCCTCACCCGTGGAACACTTTGAGGACAATTTGAGTAAATTCCTTGACAATGAGAATATTGAGGATGATGAAAACTGCTTTTACTTCAAGATGCACTTCGACGAGTGGACAAACATAAGTCCTATCGTGTGAAGGCTACGGCTGCTATTGATCACAAAAGAGAATCATCTCCACAAGAGTCTGCTGCTGCTGCTGGAACACAATTAAAGAAGGTGTAATTGTATTAATTTTTTTTTAAATTTGTATATATAAGGCCCCAATAATAGGGTGAAAAATTAACACGGCTCCTACCCTATCTCATGGAAAGTGGTCAAGATCATATTCAAGTTGAGAGCAAAGGGGAAGAGCTTATAATTCAGGGCAAGATCTATAATCTACTTGATTTAATCTATGATATGGTTACAAATCGTAAAGGACTATTATACTTTGACGCTCATATATACAACTTTCTAAATACATTAAACTTTCCCAAAAGTCTTATTAGCAATAGACAAATTCTGAAAAAAATAAATGAACATGCATCAACAACAACACCATTAAAATATGAAGAAGAAGCAGAAAATATTAAATCAATTTTGGAAAATACTAGCACACAACTGATAGCTAGACAAAAGCGAAGACGTATCAAGTCAACGTCACCACCACCACCACCACCAACCGCGCGTATACAAAAGGGTAGCGGACGTTACACAACGTGTTTACGTTCAAAATGGTTGAAGTTCTGAAAGGTGTTTATGAAAATATTGGTGAAGCGGGGAGTTTAAGTTCCCCACCACTCTTTCCAAGGTCACCGGTGTTCAGACTAAAAGTGTACAAGACTATCTACAAAATGAATCAAGTTACACTCTGCATAAAAATCATAGACTTCGCGCTAATCAATATCGAAAAACTAAAGCCTTTTTCCCATTGCATATAATTCAAGCAGATCTCCTAACTCTAGATGAGATTCAAAGACGTCACAATACAGCGCAAAAGTACATTCTACTTGAAGTCATTGTTTTTAGTCGCACTGCATATGCAATTTCATTCTGAACAAATAGAAACGTTGAACTTTCTCAGGCCATTGAAAGTAGTCTCGAACGGGATTCATATAAAAAAAATTCAAACGGATCACGGTAGTTAATTTGTTAATCCCCATGTTGCGAAAGTACTTGTGAAATATAGTACACTTCTCTATCATAGTCATTGTCCCTTAAAGGCTGCATTGGCCGAACGATTGATAGGAAATATTCAGCTTTTAATTTCAAGATATTGCAAATTAAAATATACACTGGCTTTTATTCACGATTTAGATAAAATCATGTCGATCTATAATTAACAACATCATCGATCATTGTCAAATTCAACCCCAACGGAAGTTCATCATTATGATCACGATACAATTGACACCTTTCTTAAAAAATATTCCAATGAAACGATTGTCAAGAAGAAAAATAAATTCAATGTTGGTGATACTGTTCGAATTAATAGAACAACTAATGTTTTTGAAAAGGGGAATTACTTGTGATCCACCGAACTTTTTAAAGTGGCAAAAATCCTAGACACTAAACCAATAACTTATCGTTTGCGCGATAACGAAGATGAAGATTCTCGGCGTTTTTTATGACTATGAAATGAAAAAGGTTAAAAATATTATTTAAAGATCTCAGATTTAAAAGAAATTAAAGACTCATACTTGCAGGGGTAGGAAACAGTTACTTGGTCTGTGGCTCGGATACAACTCCGATTTTGATTCTTGGATCGGTGTTGAAGATATTGACAATGCCCAATAGTTTCTATGTAACTTTTATGTCCAATGTTTCCGATCCTCTCTACAACGACTTGATCCTCTCTACAAGTGGCTCTTGTCGACTGTATTCTCAAAAATACCTATGACATCCTGAGAAAGGATCGTGTGTATTATATAAAAGTTATACCATTCGATTGGACACTCTTTGTCGACTATGCATGGGTTGAAGCACTTAAATCTAGAGAATATCCACTTCCTAAATTGAAATATATTGAATACGATAATGACATATTTGTGTAGTACAATCAATAGAAAAATCTCATATCGTAGGAATAATACATTCAATTTTAATTATTCATTGGAACACGATAGGGTGTACATTACCTCACATGTTGACACTGAAATAATTATTCTCAATGATAATCTGAGAGGTTCTTGGCTTTAAATAGAATACAATCAATGGGGAAAATGCTGGCGCCGTTTACGGGATAGATCAGGTTATTTTTGCTGATCATCCACCTGGTTTTACCTCAGACTCTTGAAAATTTCTATGTGCAACCTTTGTGGAAACGTAAAGAGTTGGTAATTCAAATGTCCCCCTCCTACGTGTTCTTGAACGAAAAACAACTCATGAACTTGTTCATTACTATAATATAAAACATCTTCAGTATGTTCCTGTAAACACTTCGTATTTGGAACTCTGTCAGTTAATACTAAGATCTGAATTGGGTGATCCTCTTGCAATAACAAAACGCTTATCAGTCATTACATGTCATTTTCGACCCATTTTCGGCGAAATCACAATCACCTAAAATGAACAATAGAAGAATTACATTTGTCTGCCCCGATATCGAGGGCTATGTTGGTGCTTTGAGTCCACATCAAATAGGCAATGGATTGGACTACAAGGGTCGTACTACAATGTCTGGCTATGGTCTTGGTAGCTGGTTTTCTAGGCTATTTCGTTCTGCACTACCCCTTGCCAGAAAATATCTTGTACCAGCTGCATCAAATTTTGCTGCCTCCACACCACAGGACTGGGGGTCGGGCAGGAATTTCAAGGAGTGTTAAGGAAAATATTAGATCTTCAGCAAGAGCCGTTGGTGAGCAATTAAAATCTCGGCAAAATGGAGAGGGACTGAAAAGGATGCGTGCGCGTCATTCACTGATCAGTCTCCACCCAGGCGGGAAGCGAAGGACATCAACAAGGACTTTGAGGAATAAAACAAGGAAGACCAATAAGCCGAAGAAGAAGAAGAAGATTGTTAGATCAAAGAAGGATTTCATCTCTTAAGATGACTTATCTCCCCCATCAGGAAGGAAATCCATCAATTAGTTAATCATTGAATCTACTCAATGCTGAAAATCTCGATGCCAGTGTCAATTATGGCTACTATGAACATTTTCATCCCAAAAAACCATTCTCAGAAAATATACATTTCTAAATATTTTACAATGACGACTATTTCATTGATTCATCGTCAACACTTATTGATTTAAGTTTCTTGGTGAAGAAAAAGTCATATTATACAACTCTAAATTATGCAGATGGTCTCTCCTACGAAAACTGTATTCTACACAACCTTTTCAAACAAATTAATGTATTTTTGTCAATATAAAATTGGTGAGTACTAACAATAATTTTTCAAACTATGCAAGCAACATACAATTTATGTTGATGACACCATAGGCTTACAAGGAGTTGAGAGGACAGTCATTGGGCTATGAATATCGAGCAGGAGTTGATACTGACGGTGAGTTGACTTCTGCAGTGAGCCAAGAGTATCATCTGGTTGGAAAATTAAATCATGAGATATTCAATATATCCTAATGGCTACCCCCCAATGTCAAGATTGACATAAAGTTACAGCTGGCCCCGTCGAATTTCATTTTGAGAAAAACATTCCCCGCAGCACCCGATGCCCGTGTCATTATCACATCGGCTATTCTCCACGCCCGAAAACAACAGGTTCTGAGCTCTGTTGCATTGGCAGTGGAAAAGCTAAGAGCCAATGGCACCAACATTACACTTCTTGTCCCCATACGATCACCAATCAACTTCACAGTGCCACCGGCTCTCGTAGCTATAGCGATTCATCATTTACCAATTGAGAAATCCCATTAAAATTGGATTTGGCCTTTGTGAAGAATGTTAGTGCCGTTGGATCCTGGACTGAATCCCCCCATGATTTTAATTTTTTCGGTCTATCTAGCCTTGTGTGCAAAGTGAATGGTTTTCCCCTGTACACTCTATCATTTGACAAAAAATCCCATAGAACTTTGTACGAGTTGACCATGCAATCCCTAGATCATGACTCTAAACTATTTGAAAATGGAATAAAAGATTCAATGTTTTCAAAAAATCATGTGGTAATTATTTTGGACTTGTCAGGGACTCAGTATATGAGTATAGTATGAACAGGTACTTTACGTGTAGAGTGCACATTTTCCGATGCTTTGACTGAGAGTATCACGCTAATATCACGGAGTCAATTTGAAACCTATAGGGAAATCAGACCCGACGGCAGTGTTCTACTAGACCTAGCACCATGAACACAAACAAAATAATTAACGTATTTAGTATGAATCCATACATGTTCCAGTACAAGCCCTATTGCATACCTTCGGACTTCATTGAAAAAATTCCAAGAGTTAACAATACCTTAATCATTGTTAATAACAGTCAATCTACTTTGAAGACAGACCATTGGCTATGTATCTTTCAAACAGCGAAGAATATTGAATTTTTTGATCCTCTTGGCCTATCGTATAAATTCTACACTCCATACATCAGCAACTTTATTGAAAGCAGTGGAAAAACCATTATTTAAAATCAACGAAGAGTACAGGATTTAACGACTAAGACATGTGGCTTTCATGCACTACTCTTTTTCATGTTCAGATGTCGTGGCTACACCTACAAGCAGTTTCTCAACATCTACGTTGACTTACCTCGATTGAACAACTTTCTAGTGGAAAATATACTTACACGCTTGTTTGATTTTTGTTTTAGTTCCATACTAATTAATTTATAGAAAATTTTCTTTTAATGTTTTTAATAATATCTTATAAAATTTTATGTAAATTATAAAAACGACTTATTCTATCTTTTAGATTTCATTATTTAATAGGTAATTTTCGACAACAACGAATGCAGGTGGATTATCTGAATTCACAGTGTACTCATCCTGATGTAGTGCAATGTCAGGGTCACATTTTCTACAATAGTGTAACTCCACTATTGTCATATCTCTTTGTATAGTCAATGATACTATTCTCACTCATTCTATGGAATTTACATGTTTCAATTTGTTTATTTGAAATAATGTCACAAATAGTGTCCTCAAGCGGCAAATCACACTCCTTCACAACCAAGTAAAAATCAGTGGAATTACAATAAAAGTATTCATTGTCTTCACAAAGATGACGTATAAACCAATTTCTTTTGTTGTTCCAACAGTTGCATCACTGACCCATCTCCTCCTCCCAGAACAATCTAAAACCACGACGATACAAATCTCTTAGCACTAAACTAAAATCACGCTTAGGATTCTTTCCAATCATACCGGGATATGTATTCTCCCACTGATTACATTTCTCATAGTGGCAATCGGAGCATAGGTGCCCTCATGGATGAGAGTCACACACCTCTTCATGACAGGAATTACAACCTTTAATTTGTACAGCATATCCTTTATGCAATTTACACGGGTTAAATAATCTACACTTTTCATCATACTCATCAATCATTGTGCAATTCTCACATGGTGACCAGCCGTCCAGCGTGTACATACATAGCAGACATGTATGGAACACTTTTTCCAGGTGTTGACACTCACACTTCCACACTGACACTGAGATACCAGCAACAACAAATAGATAGAGAGAGAGAGAGGAGTAAATACCTCAGTTTTCTCTGATTGACTCCCTAGAAAACTGTTTTTGGCTCGAAAAATAGTCTGGTTAAAAAACTGGGAGTTGAAACAAACATGTGTGGGGAATCCCCGTTCATCCTGCTCTTTTTTTTGCACTGTTTAAGCCCTGGAGGGGACTTCCCGCTCATTTGGAAATGTACCAACTTGACATAAGCAAATAGCACGTAGTTTCATAACGTGTTTAATCACGTGTAGAGGTCTCATAGAATAACAATGGAATGAAAATAGAAGAGCATTGGAGGGGACATAAACACTTAGAAGATCATGGGAGGGAAAATAAACCCTTAGAATAGCATGGGAGGGAAAATAAGCCCATAGAAAAGCATCGGAAGGAACATAAGCCAAGCAAATACCATGGGAAGGACTATACAACCTTAGAATAGAATGGGAGGGAATATAGTCGACTAGAATCCATAAGTACATGCTCTGGAAATGTTTTTCCTATATGTCTACGCAAATAACATGGAGATTCCTATATGTCTACGCAATATGGTAGGTACTAGTCTACTCATAATTTCAGCTGAATAATCAAAAAAGCGTGTATTTATAAACTTGATATATATATATATATATATATATATATATATATATATATATATATATATATATATATATATATATATATATATATATATATATATATATATATATATATATATATATATATATATATATATATATATATATATATATATACATATATATATATATATATATATATATATATATATATATATATATATATATATATATATATATATATATATATATATATATATATATATATATATATATATATATATATATATATATATATATAGAGAGATATGATATAGATATAGATATATATATATAGATATATATATATATATATATATATATATATATATATATATATATATATATATATATATATATATATATATATATATATATATATATATATATATATATATATATATATATATATATATATAATTTAAGCCACCTTATGAAACGTCAAACGAGAAAATTTTAGATACAAGCTGATGTCAGAACTTTGTACAGCCATGATATTTTATTTCATGTAAATTTGAAAAAAAAGCAACAGATTTTACGATTCAGCCGTCAAAAGAAAA
Organism: Artemia sp. Qi Xiang Cuo; assembly: GCF_049724085.1. NCBI lineage: Eukaryota > Metazoa > Arthropoda > Branchiopoda > Anostraca > Artemiidae > Artemia > Artemia sp. Qi Xiang Cuo. Next base: position 23,249,090 of record NC_142802.1, on the reverse strand, counting down.
AAACATTAGCAAAAATAAAAGGATTAGTTCAGGTTTTATGTCGGCCAATTTCACCGATCACATCTGGTTTCTATCATGTCTCAACTCAAACAATGACGTTTTGTCTACTTTGGTAAATGCTCTTGTGTATCAAAACAATATTATTTTGGGGCCAAAACCCTAAAAAGATTATATTTTTTGCCAGTTTTTTTTTTAGCAAAGATCTAGTGTTTTTGGTGTAAAAATTTTCCATCTTGCTGAAGAATGCCACACATACTTGATGTAGGTCAAGACAATAATGTATGTTAGGTTGAGAGGTTGTTTTCATTTCTTTTTCCTGATACTGCTGTTCTACTATTTTCAGAGATGGTTTTAAAGAAGGGACAGAGTGGGCACTCGCCTAGGGTGCAGAAATTCTTAGATTGCTAATTTTAAATAAATAATCTAACGGTTGAAATCATTTTGTAATTTTGAAATTTTATTTTTATTAAAATAAAGTAAAGGATGCAGTTAATACATGAAAATAATAAGTTATTAGATTCCGATTCATATTCAATCGGGTTTAATTAAAACAAATAGAAATAAATAAAAATAAATAAACTTCTCTATGCAAAAAAATGCACGTTGAGTCCCTTAAAAAAATAACGATTCCTCCTAATCACGCTTTACGACTCTCGCCTTACTCCACAACACAACCACATCCCTCAACCATACAAATCACTATCTTAGAGATTCCCCCCATTCCTCCCCAAAAGCACAGCTACCCTAACCATACAAAAAAAATCAATAAATAAATAAATAAATAAATAAAAAAAAAAAGCAAACAAACCGAGATAATAATGATAATAATAATAAAAAAAAAATCAATTATTAATAAACTCTATTTAAATAATATTCAATAAGATATTTTTTCAAATTATTTTTAAAAGACCCAAGAGAGCTCCTACATCTCAGCTCTTGTGGAAGCATCCACACTTTCGCGCACGCCACATCCGTTGCAAAATCCGACCGTACTGTAGGTGTTTGTCTCACCAGAAGTTTTGAGGCAGATCTCATGTTCCTAGGATGCTGGTCCAATACCAACTGAAATAGACTGTGAAATGCTGATGGAAGTACTCCGGAGAAACATTTAAAAACGTTAACTAAGGACGATAAATGATAATGAGACTCGCGGGAATGAAAATCTTCCATATTTCCAATTATTTTCAGGGCATGGCACCATTGTTGCCTTATACTCTGCCGGACGCAGGAATACGAAAATGAGCTAAGTAACCTAATCACAGTCCCTCAACTTTGCTAGAATGAAATTAAAGGTCTATATAAGAAGGTTCCCTTCAACTAAATGTTGGGATATTAATGAGGTTCTACAATCCAGTTACCGAGCCACCCGGATTGAGTTAATTTAAAAGGTGCTATGTGACTTTTTTCAAACTGATATTTACACCCAACACACCTGAGCCAATTAAATTCGACCGATTACTCCAATTTATTGTCCAGATAATCACGTTCTCAGGATGCTCTGAGGCGTCTCGTTTTCCTGGATTCATAATCTGTTGTTCTCTCGTTTTTAGAAACATGGGAAAATAAAACTTTTGATTCCAAAATTGTTTTGTCTATATCTCAAAGGCTGAAAAATAAACTCCTTGTGAAACGAGCTGGAATAATAGTCAGAAATCATAATAAAATTCTCTGGTTTTTTTAATCGTAAAAAAAGACGGAAATATATTGAATGGTTTGAATCGTATGGAAAATATAAGAAAAAACGAGGGAAACATCAGTTTCTTTAGTATTATAAGGGGGAGGTTTGAGCCAGCTCTTATGGACGTGCTGAAATTACCCGCTATTGCTGGGATAACTCAGACTTTAAAATAGATTTGTTAATCACAAAATATTTTTAACCCCATCAATTTTCTTTAAAATGAGCCATTAAACAGCTGTCTACTATGTTCCAGTGCCCCGCTATCTGTGGAAAAGAAAAAAAATGCGGCATATGCAGAATATTGTGATTGCAGCAACTTGTCTTGATTTTCAAGCCAATATATTTCCCCTGTTGTTCAAGCCAAGGAACGGTAAGTTTCCTATATAGGGGTTTCGGACAAGGCGGCTCTAATGGTGTACTTCTTGTTTTGATATGACTCTATTTTTAGGAGTTCGGGGTTATTATATTTCTTAGCATTTGACGTGATCGTCTCTTACTAGGTGTTAGCTACCAGGTGCTAGCTACCCTTACCGGGTGCTAGCTACCGCTGCAACCCGGATCATAAATAATCTTACATCTCCAATATAAAAAATGAATGGTTCCGACAAAAGTTAATAAGATTGAGTTAAAATAACTCAATTCAATTTTGGGCATTTACATCGAACTTATCGATTTGCTTTGCTTGTTACAATATTTGTACATAGTGGCTATAATATTGACAGACTTGTGCGTAATATTTGCTTCTGGCCAAAGAGTCCAATCTGATAACTTGGGGTTTTAAGATTGTATGCGGGTCTCATCTCACCTCGAGGGTTTCCGACACCAGTTGCACAAAGAGCCAATATTTATCTCTGCCAATTTCAAATATAACTTATTATTATGGAGGAGAAGGTGACTTAAGCGATAGTATAAATTGTATAAAGAGGTCTTCCAATTTTCAGTCACATCAAGAACTATTATATATATATATATATATATATATATATATATATATATATATATATATATATATATAAGCCCGGCACGCGCCACGCTTCTATATATGTATCCTCATTGTCGCTTGTCTTCTAACCGCTGACAATTTGCTATCTTTTCATACTGGGATCTTTTCCAAGATGTTTGATTATCAAAGCAAATCCGATTTCTAACAACGATATCTACTAACCTTCAAAGTTTTGTTTTCTTTTTTCAAGGTTTTTGAATTGTTGCAATCCCTTGTTAAAATATATACAAACATTTGTTCAATTACCAGCTGTTGGGCCCCGGCATTCGGTACGCAGCAGGCTTCTATATATGAATTATCATGGTAGCGTGTCTTCTAACCGCTGACAATTTACTGTCTTTTCATACTGGAGTCTTTTCAAATATATTTGATTATTAAAGCATGTTTTGAACTATTGTTTAGTGGTTATTAAAGCAGTCATAATTTGTCTAGCGGTTATTAAAGTCGTTATTAAAGCATGTTTTGAACTATTGTTTAGTGATTCTGAACTGAATTTTTTAAAAATTTCAACTTTTTGTCATGTCTTAAAAAGACATTGCTTATACTTATAGACATTGCTAAGAAAAGAAATTCAGTAATGATGTTTTTCTAATAACGATTTTTACTAAGCTTCAAACTTTTGGTTTTATTTTTTAAGGTTTTAAATTGTTGTAATCCCTTGTCAAATATCGAATCATCATTTTTAATAATGTCAATTTTTTCGGGTCTTCCTGCTGACATTATATAACTGGTTGCGTTCAAACCTGTAAGCTTAATCACGTAGCGAGTGGATTTTACCTAACAAAAAACCAACTAATTTTAAAATTTTCAGGCATTTTTCTAGTTTGAATTAAACATTAAAATTGAAAACCTTCAATTTTTCCACATAAGTGTGACAAATGTCATGATGTCATTTCAATGTTTACTATATGACATCATTTGAAAAAATAAAATCCTTGGATTTTATATAACACAAAAAACAAAGTAATTTTGAAATTTTCGGGCATTTTTCTAGTTTGAATTAAAACATTCTAATAGTGTAATAATAGCGTTCTAATAGTGTAGTTCTTTTTTTGGTTGTCTGAATCTTGTTTTATGAGTTATGGGCTATTTCGTTTTTTATTATGGGACGTTATCGTGTCTTATTAGGTTGGTAGCTACCGCTGCAACCTGGATATCTGTCATGGTTTGTTCTTTACTAGGTTTCAGCAATCTCTACAGCAATAATACCGATGAAACTTAAATGATCCGTGTTTATAATTAACCATACCGATCCTCTAAATAGCTCTTACTAGGTTGTTAGCTATGCCGCAAACCCGGATTATAATAAAGTATATTGATCCCTTATGTAAAGTTGCCTGTACAAGTTAGTATAAACAAGAGCTCGTTCTTTATTATAATTATTTGAAAAAAAACTACGTTTTCTAAAGAGTTAAAGAAGCTGAGTCACAAGTTCGAACCTTAAAACGTACAGGGATTAGGAGGTACAGTTGGGGGCTGCCGCCCTCAAACCCCGCTTCCGTATATGAAAGGGTCTGTGCCCTCCTCAACGCCTTGCTCTTTACGCTAAAGTTTGACTTTCTCACAACTCTTTTTTTAAACAATAAAAACTTTAGCGTAAAGAGCGAGGCGTTGAGGAGGGCACAGCCCCTTTCATATACGGAAGCGGGGATTTGGGGGGGCAGCAGCCCCCCCAACTGTAACTCCTAATCCCTGTACGTTTTAAGGTTCGAACTTGTGACTCAGCCTCTTAAACTCTTTAGAAAACGTAGTTTTTTTTTCAAATAATTTCTGCACGTTTTTTTACAGTTCATTACTTATTATTGCTTGACTAACTGTTAGCTGATCGTGTCTTTTTTCAACTTTTCTTCGAGTATGCGGGTATACGGCATGTTATCAAAGCAGTGGAGACTTACCTATAACCTGAAGGCCGACTGTGATATTCTTCTGGCGACGCCTATTGAGCCGAAGGATTTAATAGATTGGATTTAAAAAAGAAACTGAGTTTCTTTTTTAAGCTTTAAACTCAACATATAAAAAATTTTATCTGACGGGGATTCGAACCCGGGTCTTCCGCCTGACAGTTAGGAATAGCGACCACTGTACCACTTGTTACATTATTTTTAGTCTCTGCAATCTATTTTTGACGCAAGCCAATCCCAACAAAACTTGATATTTGGTTTTTGGAAAACAGGGAAGGAGTGAACGGATTGATCAAAAGGCCCTAACAGGTCGAATTCCAGTTCGAATGAGTCCCCATTCACCCGGATCCATTGCCAACTGTGGCCTGTAGGCGTGGCTAACAAAAAAAAATTTGTATGAACATGAAGTGGCTATATTTGATTTTTGGAAAACAGGGAAGGAGTGATCGGATTGAGCTGAAATTTTGAGGATTAGCTCCTAGGCCCTAGGAAAGCTTATCCTCTAAATTTCAGCCCGATCGGACAACGTTAAATGGGGGCTGTGTTGGGAGGGTCAAAACTTTCGGCCCACTTTCCCCCATGAAGATAAAGTCAGGGGGGGGGGGGGGGAAAATTTGCATGTTTCTTAGTTTGAGCTTAGGCTACAAAATGCGATCAGTAGTAAGTATCTATGGAATTTTCTCACGCCCCTAGGAATTCCTATGCTATTTGCTCACGCCCCTAGGAATCTCCATGTTATTTGCCGAGACAATGGATTTGCTTGGCTTATGTTCCTTCCATTGTTATTCTATGGGACCTCTACACGTGATTAAACACGTTATGAAACTACGTTCTATTTGCTCATGCTCTGTTGGTACCATTCCAAACGAGTTGGGATTCCCCTCCTTTTCTTAAACATTGCAAAAAAGATAGCAGTATGAACGGGGATTCCCCACACAAATTTGTTTCAACTCCAAGTTTTTCAACCAGACAGGTTTCTGGGCCAACTCCAAGTTTCTGGGCCTTTACGTTTCATGGCACCTTTCCAAGGCAGATTACAAGACTGGTTATTAGGAATGGTTTTTTAGGGAAAGCTGTCAATCACCCATGTGTTATCCACAGTTCCATTTTTGAAGTCTGTGGAAACAGTTTGACGTGTTCGGGGAGATTACGCTCCTTGGCGTTTGATTGATATTTGCAAAAAAAAGGGGTAATTAGTGATTGGATAATTTTTTAACTTGTAATCTCTGAATAACATATTTCTAGAGCATGTACTTGACGATGAATAAAAGGGTTAAGGTGATTAGCAATTACGAGCGAAGATTCCCCCACTGGTTCCTGGCAGTAGGCTACGCGTATCAAATTGATATACTGTGGGCTAATTTGCAAGCGCAAATAGATTATCCGGGTCGCAAAGGATTTCAGTGTACATACATAAGCAACATGTTTAAGCATGCTCTTACAATCGAAATACATTGATTATTATTTGTAAAAAAGGGGTAATTAGGAATTGAATCATTTTTTAACTGTAAATAACTGAATAGAATATTTTTGGAGCATGTACTTAACGAAGGATAAAAGGGTACAGGTGATTATCAATTACGAGCGATAATTCCCACGCTGATTCCGGGCAGTAGGCTACGCATATCAAATTGATATACTTTGGACAGACTTTCTAGCTAAAATGGATTATATGGGTCGTATAGGATTTCAGTGCATATAATTATGCAACATGATTAAACTTGCTTTTACAGTCGGAATTCATTGATTGACATTTGTAAAAAAGTGGTAATTATTGATTGAATAATTTTTTAACGGGAAATCACTGAATAAAATATTTTTGGAACATATACTTGACGAAGAATAAAAGGGTTCAGGTGATTATCAATTACGAGCGATGATTCCCCCTCTGGTTCCTGGCAGTAGGCTAGGCGTATCAAATTGATATACTGTGGACTAATATGCTAGAGAAAATAGATTCTATGGGTCTTGAAGGATTTCAGTGCACATGTTTAAGCAACATGTCTAAGCATGCTTTTACAATCAAACTACATTAATTATTATTTGTAAAATTTTGGTAATTAGGGATTGAACAATTTTTCAATTTGAAATCACTGAATAGAATATTTTTTGGAGCATATACTTGACCAAGGATAAAAGGGTTCAGGTGATTAGCAATTACGAGCAAGGATCCCCCCACTGGTTCCTGGCAGTAGGCTACGCATATCAAATTGCTGTACTGTGGGTTAGGTAACATGATTAAACACGCTTTTACAACCGGAATTCATTGATTGACATTTGCAAAAAAGGGGTAATTAGTGATTGGATAATTTTTTAACGTGAAATCTCTGAATAAAATATTTTTGGAGCATGTAATTGACGATGGATAAAAGGGTTAAGGTGATTAGCAATTACGAGCGAGGATTTCCCCACTGGCTCCTGGCAGTAGGCTACTCATATCAAATTGCTGTACTGTGGGCAGACTTGCTAGCGAAAATGGATTCTATAGGTCGTATAGGAATTGTTCATTTTGAATATCTTTCGTGAAATGCAAGAATTGGAATATTTCAGTAGTGTTTTGTTGTGCTTTACCTTGTCACAGTTACATTCTCTTGATTTTTCAAAAGTTCATTTTGAATATCTTTCGTGAAATGCAAGAGTTGGAATATTTCAGTAGTGCTTTGTTAAGCTTTACTTTGTCACAGTTACATTCTGTTGATTTTCAAAGTTCATTTTGAATTTCTTTCGTTGAAATGCAAGAGTTGGAATATTTCAGTAGTGTCTTGTTGTGCTTTACCTTGTCACAGTTACATTCTCTTGATTTTTCGAAGTTTATTTTGAATTTCTTTCGTGAAATGCAAGAGTTGGAATATTTCAGTAGTGTTTCGTCATGGTTTACCTTGTCTCAGTTACATTCTTTTGATTTTTCAAAGTTCATTTTGGATTTCTTTCGTTGAAATGCAAGAGTTGGAATATTTCAGTAGTGTTTTGTTGTGCTTTACCTTGTCACAGTTAAATTCTCTGGATTTTTCAAAGTTCTTTTGGATTTCTTCCTTGAAATGCAAGAGTTGAAATATTTCAGTACTGTTTTGTCGTGGTTTACCTTGTCACAGGTACATTTTCATGATTTTTCAAAGTTCATTTTGGATTTCTTTCGTTGAAATGCAAGAGTTGGAATATTTCAGTAGTGACTTGTTGTGCTTTACCTTGTCACAGTTACATTCTCTTAATTTTTTGAAGTTCATTTTGAATTTCTGTCGTGAAATGCAAGAGTTGGAATATTTCAGTAGTGTTATGTTGTGCTTTACCTTGTCACAGTTACATTCTGTTGATTTTCATAGTTCATTTTGAATTTCATTCATTGAAATACAAGAGTTGGAATATTTCAGTAGTGTTTTGTTATGCTTTACCTTGTCACAGTTACATTCTCCTAATTTTTCAAAGTTCATTTTGAATTTCTTTCGTGAAATGCAAAAATTGGAATATTTCAGTAGTGTCTTGTCGTGGTTTACCTTGTCACAGCTACATTCTCATGATTTTTCAAAGTTCATTTTGGATTTCTTTCGTTGAAATGCAAGAGTTGGAATATTTCAGTAGTGACTTGTTGTGCTTTACCTTGTCACAGTTACATTCCCTTGATTTTTCGAAGTTCATTTTGAATTTCTGTCGTGAAATGCAAGAGTTGGAATATTTCAGTAGTGTTTTGTTGTGCTTTACCTTGTCACAGTTACATTCTGTTGATTTTCATAGTTCATTTTGAATTTCTTTCATTGAAATGCAAGAGTTGCAATATTTCAGTAGTGTTTTGTTGTGCTTTACCCTGTCACAGTTACATTCTCTTAATTTTTCAAAGTTCATTTTGAATTTCTTTCGTGAAATGCAAGAATTGGAATATTTCAGTAGTGTCTTGTCGTGGTTTACCTTGTCACAGCTACATTCTCATGATTTTTCAAAGTTCATTTTCAAAGTTTTATTTTTCGATCCAAAAATAGACTTAAGTTTCACATTTGAACCAGAGAATTGTATTTTCCATAATTTTCTTACAAAAAACTAGAGTTTACGGTCAAAAATCCTTAATAGCTCAGATTTAACGGAAATAGTGTGTCTGACAATAGATGTACGCAAATTCCTTTTCTTACATCTCCGATGTTTTAATGGACATTCTAAACGTTGGATATGCTAGCTTACTCTAAAAAATAATGAAAACACAACAATGTAATATTTTTAATGAAATTATGCTATGTAGAATATTAATACAAAATATATTATGATACATTATTAATATTAATGATTAACTTTGGACATTTTGAATCTGTTCTATAAAATAGCTCACCATGTTCTCTCTTGATATTGGAGTTATTGTCTTCTCTTAGTTTGTAATCAGTAGAATAATCATTATTTTATTTTGAATTATACACAATTTTTACTGGTGTCTCATGAACAAGCTCAGTAAGCTTTTCGTCTTTGGTATTATTCGATTCATTGACTGTTTGATCAATGCCAGTAACGTTTATGGGTGCTTTGTTTTTCATCGTTTCTTCTATATATTCCGTAATGATATCTTTTTACAATGCCATTTTTATTTTTCTGACAATATCACTGTCTATCAACACACTATTTTTACACAAGTAAAAGTTTCGGCACGTAAACAAGATACGGTTTACGATATTAGTAGCAGAGTAAGCCTTTCTTTTATTAGCCTTCCGTTGAATGCTAATACCCGAAAGCTGATGATTGGGTGTATCCGTAGGTAATGTGTTACCTACAGCAGTAGCAAGGAGTTGTCCTCTATCATCAACAATTATTTTTATGTTAGCATTCTCTTTGAGTGCAATCATCTCTGGAGATCTCAATCTCGCATAACCACCATCATAAGAGTTGAGTTTTTTCGATATTCCAAAGAAATTTAATTCCTTGCTGTCATGACAATGCATGCATACATTTCCAATAGTGCTACCACTTGTACTTGTTTCATAGTTTAAATACTTCTCCTTGTCGGCATTCAATGGTACAATAACATTGTTATGTGAACACACTCTATTAAAATGTTCCATCTTCACTGTTTATTAAACAGATAAGACTTTTGTATTTATTATTCCACTGCGTAAAAATACTGATTTAATACATGCGATATACTAGGTAGTGTCGATAACCAGTCATAGAATACCAGTGGGAAGGTCGAATCGTGTCTCATACCAATCATAGAATCCAATTGCTAGACCCGTAAGCATATTTTGGCATTTTAAGATATGTACAAAAATAAAAAAAAATAAATAAAGTTGAAAATGTTAATGAATCCTAAATCTTTTGGAAACAGCCTCTATTTTCTGTCCGGTTTTTAAATTTTGATGTTGCTCCTTACTTTCAGTTGAATAAACTTTTTTATAATTTAATTTCTGATCGCGGGGGGCTGGGCATGGTTGAAGTTGTTTTCACGTAAAAATACCCTCCACCTCCTCCATGGAAAATTCCCCCCTCAAGACAATCCCATTCCTGTCGACTTTTGGAAGGTGTTTCTTCAGTTTTAGATAATAAGGCTATTTTATCAAACTCATAGCTTTTGACTGTCAGCATTAAAGTTAATGAATCCTAAATCTTTTGGAAACAGCCTCTATTTTCAGTCCGTTTTTAAGTTTTGATGTTGCTCCTTACCTTCAATTGAAGAAACGATATTCCAATTCTTGCATTTCACGAAAGAAATTCAAAATGAGCTTTGAAAAATTAAGAGAATGTAACTGTGACAAGGTATAGCACAACAAAGCACTACTGAAATATTCCTACTCTTGCATTTCAATGAAAGAAATTCAAAATGAACTATGAAAATCAAGAGAATGTAACTGTGACAAGGTAAAGCACAACAAAACACTACTGAAATATTCAAACACTTGCATTTCACCAGAGAAATTCAAAATGAATTTAGAAACATAAACAGAATGTAATTGTGGTAAGGTAAAGCACAACAAGTCACTACTGAAATATTCCAACTCTTGCATTTAAATGAAAGAAATCCAAAATGAACTTTGAAAAATCATGAGAATGTAGCTCTGACAAGGTAAACCACGACAAGACACTACTGAAATATTCCAATTTTGCATTTCACGAAAGAAATTCAAAATGAACTTTGAAAAATTAAGAAAATGTAACCGTGACAAGGTAAAGCACAACAAAACACTACTGAAATATTCCAACTCTTGCATTTCAATGAATGAAATTCAAAATGAACTATGAAAATCAACAGAATGTAACTGTGACAAGGTAAAGCACAACATAACACTACTGAAATATTCCAACTTTTGTATTTCACGACAGAAATTCAAAATGAACTTCGAAAAATTAAGAGAATGTAACTGTGACAAGGTAAAGCACAACAAGTCACTACTGAAATATTCCAACTCTTGCATTTCAACGAAAGAAATCCAAAATGAACTTTGAAAAATCATTAGAATTTAGCTGTGACAAGGTAAACCACGACAATAAACTACTGAAATATTCCAACTCTTGCATTTCAAGGAAGAAATCCAAAATGAACTTTGAAAAATAAAGAGAATGTACCTGTGACAAGGTAAAGCACAACAAAACACTACTGAAATATTCCAATTCTTGCATTTCAACGAAAGAAATCCAAAATGAACTTTGAAAAATCAAAAGAATGTAACTGTGACAAGGTAAACCACGACAAAACACTACTGAAATATTCCAACTCTTGTATTTCACGAAAGAAATCCAAAATGAACTTCGAAAAATCAAGAGAATGTAACTTTGACAAGGTAAAGCACAACAAGACACTAGTTAAATATTCCAACTCTTGCATTTCAACGAAAGAAATTCAAAATGAACTTTGAAAATCAACAGAATGTAACTGTGACAAATTAAAGCACAACAAAGCACTACTGAAATATTTCAATTCTTGCATTTTAAGAAAGATATTCAAAATGAACTTTTGAAAAATCAAGAGAATGTAACTTTAACAAGGTAAAGCACAACAAAACACAACTTAAATATTCCAAATCTTCCATTTCACGAAAGATATTCAAAATGAACAATTCCTATACGACCCATAGAATCCCTTTTCGCTAGCAAGTCAGCCCACAGTACAGCAATTTGATATGCGTAGCCTACTGCCAGGAACCAGTGGGGAAATCCTCGCTCTTAATTGCTAATCACCTTAACCCTTTTATCCATCGTCAAGTACATGCTCCAAAAATATTTTATTCAGAAATTTCACGTTAAAAAATTATCCAATCACTACTTACCCCTTTTTTGCAAATGTCAATCAATGAATTCCGATTGTAAAAGCGTGTTTAATCATGTTACCTAACCCACAGTACAGCAATTTGATATGCGTAGCCTACTGCCAGGAACCAGTGGGGGGATCCTTCCTCGTAATTGCTAATCACCTTAACCCTTTTATCCATCGTCAAGTACATGCTCCAAAAATATTTTATTCAGACATTTCACGTTAAAAATTATCAAATCACTAATTACCCCTTTTTTGCAAATGTCAATCAATGAATTCCGATTGTAAAAGCGTGTTTAATCATGTTGCATAAGTACATGCTCTGAATTCCTATACGACCCATAGAATCCATTTTCGCTAGCAAGTCGGCCCACAGTAGAGCAATTTGATATGCATAGCCTACTGCCAGGAACCAGTGGGGGAATCCTCGCTCGTAATTGCGAATCACCTTAACCCTTTTATCCATCGTCAAGTACATGCTAGATTTCACGTTAAAAAATTATCCAATCACTAATTACCCGTTTTTTGCAAATGTCAATCAAACGCCAAGGAACGTAATCTCCCCGAACACGTCAAACTGTTTCCACAGACTTCAAAAATGGAACTGTGGATAACACATGGGTGATTGACAGCTTTCCCTAAAAAAACATTTCTAATAATCAGTCTGGTAATCTGCCATGGAAAGGTGCCATGGAACGTAAAGGCCCAGAAACTTAGAGTTGGCCCAGAACCTGTCTGGTTGAAAAACTTGGAGTTGAAACAAATTTGTGTGGGGAATCCCCGTTCATACTGTTATCTTTTTTGCAATGTTTAGGAACAGGCGGGGAATCCCCGCTCTTTTGAAATGGTACCAATGGAGCTTAAGCAAATAGAACGTAGTTTCATAACGTGTTTAATCACGTGTCGAGGTCCCATAGAATAACAATGGAAGGAACATAAGGCAAGCAAATCCATTGTCTCGGCAAATAACATGGAGATTCCTAGGGGCGTGAGCAAATAGCAAGGGAATTCCTAGGGGCGTGAGCAAATTCCATAGATACTTACTACTGCGATCACCACCGTCTCTCTACGACCGCTAGGACCGGAAATCGCTTAACATTGTGGTGGGTCACCTCTTTAAAGAGACACAAGTGTGCCTCCTTGACTTTTAAATAACTACCGCTGCAACCCGGATTAACTGAAAATTGAAAGTCTTCTGGAAAGACAGGTGCTATTTGTGTTGGCTGGGCTACCCTTCTTCTTCTTTCTTGGGCTGCCAATTGTCTCTGTAGATCCGCTGCAACCCGGATTAACTGAAAATTGAAAATCTTCTGGAAAGACAGGTGCTATTTCTGTTTGCTGGGCTCCCCTTCTTTTTCTTTCTTGGGCTGCCAATTCTTTCTGTTGATCTCTAATGTCTCTTTCTAATTAAACAGCTCCCTGGCCACTGCAAGGCTTGTATCTCTTTTCATCTTGCCTGTCAGGCGTTGTTGTCTTTCTCCATTTCTTGTCCTTTTTGGTAAATCCAACAATAGTAAACTTCTTTTCCTTGTATCTGTGGTCCAATAGAATTTGCTTCTTTTGTCTTGGCTTGTCTTGTGTCATTGTGAAAAACATAATGCCAAACCTTAGTTTTTTTTTAACAGAGGCTGATGTAGTACCACGTTTTGGAGGTTTTATAATATTTTGAGAGTTGACTTTTGCCACTAATTGTCTTTTGTCATTATGAAACATATATCGTCAATCCTTTGTTTTGTTAACAATGGCCTGGTAAGTATTAATGACCTCATCCATGTCAAAATCCCAAACCCAGTCATCATCGCTATCATTTTCGACTGTGAAACCGTATCTTTGCTGTTCATTTTCATTTTGCATGCGATCTAATTGTTGTTTTCCTATATCTTCTAGCCACCCGTATCTTTTCTATTCATTTTCATTTTTAGTTCGCTCTAATTGTCGTTTTCGCATGTCCTCTAACCGCCCGTGTCTTTGCTGAACATTTTAATTTTTGACACGTTTCCGGATTTTGATTACTTCAGATACTTTTCTTAGCTTCTTTTTTTCTTACTTCAGATACTCCCGGTACTAATCTTATTTATTATTATATATCAGTATAGTTAATACTATATTGATTATATTAAATTATTCATAACCATATCCTGGCAGCACGGGAGGGGTGTTTGGTGCTCCACATTTTAGGCTAGAATAATAAATAGTATACATCTGAAAGAAGCTAGGCAAAGAATCGGGAAATTTGGGGAAGGGTTGAGGTTGTGCTTCCCTCTGTAAATTAGAATGCTAAAAATAATTTACATTTAAAAGAAAGAGAGCAGGGTGACTGGAGTTTTGTTTACATCCGAAACCCATCCTTGCTGTTATTTGTTTAAGGAAGTAAGCACAGCATGCTTGAAATTTGCCAGGCCTTAAGAATGTATAATTAAACTTGTTGTTCATTAGAAGAGCGGAAACCGATACCAGATATTTTATCAGAGTGCCAGGAATCGTGCACATCAGCCATAAAAAGTGTCTTGGCTACAGGCTTGTTACCCCTAGTGATTTATCATTATTTCTAGTGATTTTTATATTGCCTAAACAAAAAATCACTAAATCAGTACATCATTGAAGAAAATAACTAAATTAACAAAAAATCACTAAAATATAGTGATTTGCTTCTCACCGGTTGGCAACCCTGAGATACAATTTGTAGTTATTCTATTGCAATGTCCCTACACAATCCTGACTTTAAATATTCTGATCCTAAATTTTTCCATCGAAACGGTATTTGATTTAAAATGGGGTAATGTGCTTAAGTATTCTGTAAACAATTCACAGCTTTCACTAAGTGTGAAACTCCTGCTCTTCTTCTTCGATAACAATCCTTTTCGGTTCAATAAGAGGACTAGTAGTGAGATGAGGGACAAGCAGTAAGTGGCTGTAATTTCAGGATACAGATTGGTACAAATGCAAGGGTGGCAAGGGGATTTCTGGAGTTTAGCCCAAGTTACCTAGAATCTCAATATTTGAAGATTCTTCCAACAATGTCATGTATTTTATATTATATGTTTTTTTAATTGCCCCCCCCTCCCAAAATGCCCTTTAAATAAATTTATAGTTACTTTCCCCGTATCAGACCCCTCCCGTAAAAAAAAATTAAATATTTTCTGTATAATAATAAAGCGACTAATTAAGATCATAATGGAATATTTTTCAGACAGAACCTTTAAAAGTTTTTTACAAGGCTTGAGTTGCTACTCCTTTAATGACTGGGGCATCGATTGGGATGGGCAATCGGCTCCCTTCCTATAGATTTTTTGCCTGGTATTTTCATTGAAAAGTACCCTCTTTGGTATTTTTATTGATAATTCCGTTTTTTATATTTTATTGAAAAAATAAAAATAAAATTGCCCCGCTGAGGTACAGAAAAATATGCCCCCCCCCCCTGCACAATCGTGAATTTGCGACTCTAGTTCTTAAATTTTTGGAAATGATTTTTGGAAAGATTTTGAACATAAACTTGCTGGTTCAGTATCAAATTTTACATAGAATTTGTCACTGTCTGCTGCGACTCCGTCCCACACCTGAATAAGATATGGTCATTCTATAGGATTCTCCCTCTTGCTCACTTTATCTAGATAGTTTTTTTTCTCTATCAGAGCATTGATTGATTACGATAAACGATTGCTGAAATACGAAATACGACTGTTGATGAACTACGATATTTACGATATTTATAGATGATTGTTGAATACAAGCACTTTGGCGCACCTTGTAACGTTTGATCAGCTTTCAATAATGACAACTGATATACGTATCTTGCTGTGCTCACTTAAATTCATGTCCTAAGCGTCGAGCATGAATGTATTAATTTATATATATAATAATGAAGGTTAAACATCGACCCTTGGTTATGCTTCTTTTCTTTAAACCAGCAGGGACGAAACTCCAGCATTTTTATCGGGGGAGGGGGAGGGGGCAAGAGGGGTCCATATCCGGATAGTCAAAGGGCACGGGATGTATAATAATTTTTTTCTTCACATTATTGGGGGAGGGGCAACTGCCATCCCCAAACGACGCCCCTGACCATTAGAGACATATTGTTATGCCCCCGAAAACCAAGGAATATGGGAACCCGGTAAGCGTGGGATGCTTGGTATTAACATGGAGAAACAGGGGAACAAATAGTGCTACTTTTGCTTCAGTGCCTGCGACTTAATTGAAAATTCAATAATTGTAAAGTGAATTAGATAATTGAGGTCATTAATATGTATTTCTGTAGGAATAAAGCTGACATTTCTCGGTACTTGTCTGTTATATAAAACACACTCGAGAAGTGAAGTTTGGCGAATCCTAATGAAATAAAACAAAATTATGTGAAAATATAATAATTTAGAGACAGATTTGGATTATATATTTGAAAATTAGGGGGGGGGGGGTTAAAGCATAGCATATATTAAATACGTAACCTAAACTACCTATTTTAACCTAACCAAACCTATTTAACCTAATGAAAAAAAAATATGATGAAAATAGAATACTTTATTAGCAAAATTCCGAAAACTACAACTTGGAAATACGCTCCCAGAACGCAGAAATTGCCTCAAGAATCGCGTTAAAATGAACTCGGCCTTCTGCCTTTACTGCTGCCCGTTACATGTACTCTACTAAGTATGAATGTAAATGATGGCGGGATGTACTTCGGTGCCGTTTGTTCCTCCATTTTGCGTAAACCCAAATTCTCTCTACTTTTTGGGTAGAGGCTCTGGTTTCTGGGTCGACAAAATTATTTTCTGGTTCACTTTCAAATGAGTGAAACCTGCTTGTTCCAGCTCGATTGTGTTGTAGTCCTTCCAATGATCTGAAATGATTCTTGACCATCCATGGTGACACAATATATTCTATCACTAGTCAAAGCAAAGTAGCCGGTGTCGTCAAGAATCTTGTTGAACTTTCCTTCGTCTTTGAGACGGTCAGCCGAAGCAACCAATTTAGTAACTCAGAAATGACCTTCACAATTTTGCTAATTAAGTATTCTATTTTCATCATATTTTATTGTCAACTTTACTTCTCGAGTGTGTTTTATATAATAGGCAAGTACCCATTTCTATGCCAATAATAAACAAATCAGGATCCTTTTATTTCCCAAAATTGTTTTTAATTAAAATGCATTATGCGAAAAATAGGCCTACATCATTTTGGACAGATCTTCATAGATTCGATAGACAAGCCGACAATAAGCGGGTGCTTGACACAATGGTGTAAATTAATGGAAATGTAGGGACCGGGGAACATTTATTCTTTAATATCTCGGGGGGGGGGGCAATATTTCCAATGAAAAATACAAATAAGGCATTTTTCAAGGAATATGAAAAAAAAAACATTTTCAAATATAGGGGTTAGGGGGAGGTGCTTGAATTAAGAAATCAAACTTCTAAAGGCAATGTAGAGCTAAAATTCTGTTTCGGGGGGCTATTTCAAGCTGAAAAAAAATTGTGTCGTTTGCAAACAAACCTAACACTAGATGACCTTGGGGAGCGTTGAAGCCAACTTATACTCTTATAATTTTAATAAGATTTTGGGTTCCTTCCCAAAAATAAAGGTTGGATATGAGGTTCTAATGCTATTACAGAAGAAAGAATTGGTCTTAGGTTTTTCATGGAAAGATTTTTGTCTTGGAAGACCTAGACGAGAAAAGGGCCTAAAAGGGTGTATTGTCATATGTGTAAATGAGGAATGTGGAATGATGCACGTAGTCCAAAAAATGGTGCACGTAGTCCAAACGAACCAATACATGGTTCGGATTAGTAGAGTGTGACCTTATACTTTGCTTGCCTTATGTTCCTTAACGATTCTATTTGAACTTTCTCCAAGTTGATCAAATTGATCTCTAAAGGGTTCATGATAAAAAAAATAGTTTGGGGCAAGAAAAAAAACTAAAATAATGTCGTGAAATCATTTTTAACACTCAGAGCAGGGGGACGTTGGGATTGAATCATAGAGAAACATCAAATTTACTTTTTTTTTAAAATGTGATTCAAAGACATTTCGTTCTTTTCACTGGCTTGAAATTGCATACAAACGAGCCAATCAGTTGTTACAATCCTTTTGTTTGCTCAAAATTCGACAAAGCAACGACGGTTTGGATAGTTTATTTTGCATGATATTTCTAAAGCCAATTAAGATGAAGAAATGTCTTCAAAGTCAAGGCTATAAGAAAAAAAGTTCTGGGTATTTTTGTCAGTTTGTAGTTTACGCAATAATATCAATATCAGTAAGGACTCTATTTGAACTTTCTCCAAGCTGATCAAATTGGTGTCTAAAGGGTTCATGATAAAAAAAATAGTTTGGGGCAAGAAAAAAAACTAAAATAATGTTGTGAAATCATTTTCAACACTCAGAGCAGGGGGATGTTAAGATTGAAACCTAGAGAAACAAAGAACTTACTTTTTTTTTTAAAAATGTGACTCAAAGACGTTTCGTTCTTTTCACTGGCTTGAAATTGCATACAAACGAGCCAATCAGGTGTTACAATCCTTTTGTTTGCTCAAAATTCGACAAAGCAACGACGGTTTGGCTAGTTTTATTTTGCATGATATTTCTAAAGCCAATTAAGATGAAGAAATGTCTTCAAAGTCAAGGCTATAAGAAAACAAGTTCTGGATATTTTTTGTCAGTTTGTAGTTTACGCACTAATATCAATATCAGTAACGATTCTATTTGAACTTTCTCCAAGTTGATTAGATTGGTCTCTAAGGGGTTCATGATAAAAAAAAAAAGAAATAGCGCATCCCATGCTGAATGTGCTTTCAAAAACCCATCTGGTCGAAAACATGTTTGTTATCGTTAATGATTTCCAAAGATGTAAGAAAATTATGGAAAATACAATTCTCTGGTTCAAATCTGAAACTTTAGTCCATTTTCGGATCGAAAAATAAAATCATTTCTATAAAATCTGAGCTAATAAGGGTTTTTGGCCGTAAACTCTAGTTTCTTGTAAGAAAATTATGGAAAATACAATGCCACCGAGTCTCTCAAACCCGTAAAGCTCTTTTAACAGATACAAGAACTACTTATTTAACACAAAAATTTCGTTTTTAATGAGCACCAAGTAAAGAAAAACCACACGGAATCAGGCAACCGAGTCTCTTAAACCCCTTAAAGCTCTTTTAACAGATACAAGAACTACTTATTTAACACAAAAAATTTCGTTTTTAATGCACACCAAGTAAAGAAAAACCACAAGTAATCATGCAACAGAGTCTCTAAAACCCCGAAAAGCTCTTATAAAAGATACAAGAACTACTTATTTAACACAAAAATTTAATTTTTAATGGGCACCAAGTAAAGAAAAACCACACAGAAAAAGGCAAACGAGTCTCTCAAACCCCTTAAAGTTCTTTTAAAAGATATAAAAACTACTTATTTAACACAAAAAATTTCGTTTGTATTGCACACCAAGTAAAGAAAAACCAAACGGAATCAGGCAACTGAGTCTCTCAAACCCCGTAAAGCTCTTTTAAAAGATACAAGAACTACTTATTTAAAACAAAAATTTCGTTTTTAATGGGCACCAAGTAAAGAAAAACCAAACGGAATCAGGCAACAGAGTCTCTCAAACCCCGTAAAGCTCTTTTAAAAGATACAAGAACTACTTATTTAACACAAAAATTCGTTTTTTAATGGACACCAAGTAAAGAAAAACCTCACGGAATCAGGCAACTGAGTCTCTCAAACCCCGTAAAGCTCTTTTAAAAGATACAAAAACTACTTATTTAAAAAAAAAAATCGTTTTTTAATGGACACCAAGTAAAGAAAAACCACACGGAATCAGGACATTTGCAAAAAATGTCAATCAAAGAATTCTGATTGTAGCGTCCAATTTTTTAAATAACAAAGCCTACACTTAAAATATTCTAGCGATATCCATTCGTGTATGTAGGGGAGGCTACCTCCGGTCCATTCCTGGTACACAAAACCTTGGGATTTTCACGGTCCGTCTTATAAACTAATGTCGTTCATCCATTTTTGCCTTTTTAAGCCCCCCCCCCTCCAACAAAAAATTTCCCTCACACGTGCCTGGTGATGTCAAACCTACACTCCAATTCACAAATCTATTACCCCTTTTTTTTGCAAATGTCAATCAAAGAATTCTGATTGTAGCGTCCAGTTTTTTAAATAACAAAGCCTACACTTAAAATATTCTAGTGATATCCATTCGTGTATGTCGGGGAGGCTACCTCCGGTCCATTCTTGGTACACAAAACCTTGGGATTTTCACGATCCGTCTTATAAACTAATATAGTTCACCCCTTTTTACCTTTTTAAGCCCCCCCCCCTCCAACAAAAAATTTCCCTCGCACGTGCCTGGTGATGTCAAACCTACACTCCAATTCACAAATCTATTACCCCTTTTTTTGCAAATGTCAATCAAAGAATTCTCATTGTAGCGTCCAATTTTTTAAATAACAAAGCTTACACTTAAAATATTCTAGCGATATCCATTTTTGTATGTATGGGGAGGCTACCTCCGGTCCATTCTTGGTACACAAAACCTTGGGATTTTCATGATCCGTCTTATAAACTAATGTAGTTCACCCATTTTTTGCCTTTTTAAGCCCCCCACCAACAAAAAATTTCCCTCGCACGTGCCTGGTGATGTCAAACCTACACTCCAATTCACAAATCCATTACCCCTTTTTTGCAAATGTAATCAAAGAATTCTGATTGTAGTGTCCATTTTTTTAAATAACAAAGCCTACACAGATGTACACACTGTGCTTTCAAAAACCCATCTGATTGAAAACATGCTTGTTATCGTTATTCAGTAGCTTGCCAGCTTTTTTTTGCAATGTCCATGAGATAGTGTAGTGTCTCAGGCATGGGTTAAAGGCACTAAGGAACGTAAAGGCCTAGAATAGCATGGGAGGGAACATAAACCCTTAAAATAGCATGGGAGGGAATATAAACCCTTAGACTAACATGGGAGGGAACATAAGCCCTTATAATAGCATGTGAGGGAACATAATCCAACCAAATCCATAAGTTCATGCTCTGGATAGACGCCAAGGAACATATGGCAAGCAAATCCATAAGTATATGCTCTGGAAAGGTGCCAAGGAACGTAAGGCAAGCAAATAGCACAGGAAGGAACATAAGGCAAGCAAAGTATAAGGTCACACTCTACTCGGATTGACATTTATTTTAAAGCTTTATTTTCCAAGTTCATTCATTTGAGGCTTGATGTAAAGTATATACTATAGTGTATAATCACGCATCAGCCATCATAGAGGAAGGCTGGTGGATCTTGGTTTAGGTGAGGGGAGTGTGCTTGAACCTCAAAACGGATGCTTTCAGGGCAGAAGTTCTTACCTCTTCCTGAGCCCTGGGATCAATATAGAAGGAAGTTTGGGAGCTACTATGTACAATGTGAAACATTTCATTTACGTATGACTCGAATGGATATGCAGATGGTTACGGAATTAAGCTCGGATTTGCCTTCTTTTTTTATGAAGGGACCTTCTGATCAGTTCGTAAAAAATAGCAAAACTCTGTATGTCTAAGAGAATGCCTTACTAATTAGGGGGAATGTTACGTAGTTTTGACATCAGTGATTATTACATTTGGATAGTGTATTGAATGAGGAATCGAATGGTATTTTTTGGTACTTTTGTATTAAACGTACCCTTTTATATACTGCAATGGAAACCAGTAACGAAAAATCCGTTTTTGACGGGTTAATTCAAGACACCGCTATAGAGTAATGCAATGCAAAGCGTAGTTTCATTGCGTCTACGTTATTTAAACCGTTGTTTTTTGGGGTTTAGGGGGGGGGGCACCTAGGTTAGTTTAGGTTACGTAATAATATATGCTATGCTTTACCCCCTATGCTTTATGCTATGCTTACTCTGGGGAAATTCGTTTCCTCGTCCCAATGCCCTTAATATGTTCTTCTTATATCGTCTACTTGCTGAAATTAGAGACCCAACAACCGGAAAAAATTGTCACCCTGAAGGGTGATGAATTTTAGTATAAAACTTCACTCTTCAATTTCTCAAACTTCAGTGTCGACATCAAACAAGCCAATCCAATGAATAGGAATGCCAAATAGTTTGTGGTAACCAACTGTAAGTAAGAAGCGATGTGGCTCATTAATAACTGAAACTCTAAGAAACAGAGTCTTGATAACAATAGATAACAATCCACCAAAAGAATCGAATTTCAATGCTTATTCACAAACTCTATAAACTCTCTAGTGCCCCCTTTAAATGACCAAAAATATTGGGTTGCAGCTAGCCCCCCCTCTCACGTCCCTTTTTCCCCCAATGTCGTCCAATCAAAATTGTGATATAGCCATTTTGTTCAGCATAGTCGAAAGATCCAAAACTGTGTCTTTGAGGATGACTCCCCCCACCGTCTGTGGGGGAAGGGCTGCAGGCTATGAACATTGCCCATTGTTTACTTATAGTACTAGTCATTAGGAAGTATACAGACATTTTTCATGGGGATTTTTCCTGAAGGTGAAGAGGAGTACGTGGGGAGATCTTTCCATGGAGAAGTTTTTCATGGGGGAAGGGAATTTTCCATAGAGGAAGAGCCGGATTTCACGGTATTTAAAAACAATGAGAAATTATGTGACGTAAACGGGGGAGGGGCTCCCCCTCCTCAATACCTCGCTCTTTACGCTAGAGTTTATTTAAAACTTTGAAAAAAAAAACTTTTTATTCTATTTAAACGGTCCTTGTCTTTCAGTAGTCATTCTGAAATAATTGGAACAAAAAGTCAAACTTAAGCGTAAAGAGCAAGGTATTGATTAAGGGGCAACCCCCCTCATATTCGTAATATTTTCTGTTCTTTTTAAGTTTAAAGTTGCTCGTCACTTTCTGTTGAAAAATTTGTTTTTTTTTATTTAATTACCCTTAAGCTTCATCCAATGATCCAAGTGAACAATACAGTCCATAACTGAAAATGATGTGATTACACAGCATTTTCAGTCTGTGAGTACACAAACTGATCATACTGACAGTTTGACTAGACCCTAAATTGTTAATGTATTCACGGGGAAAAAATTGCGCAGAAAATCAGCAACTTATTGATTTTTCAAAGACGTAACGTAAACGTAAAGTTTTAGGAACGCAAACCAAACAAAAACTTTTAATATAAAACGTAACAATAATGTTACAAACATAGTCTCCGTTGTAATCCTGTCTAGGGCTGAAAACCCGGCCATTTACCCTGTCAAGAGCTGATAATCCTACCAGTTATCCCGTCAAGGGCTGAAAATCTAACCAATTTCCTGAAATCCTGGCACGCGATTTTTTTTCCTACCAAAGACCCAGAAAACCGATTTGGTCAGAAAAATCCGACATAGTAGAAGAACTGATATGGGCTCACATAAGCCTAAGAGCAGTGTTGCTAGACTCGGCACATTCGTGCCATTTGGGCAGTTATTTCAAGCGGAATTCAGTAAATAGAGATTTCGGCGCATTATTGCCTTTGTGGCATTGCCATCTTATGCCGGGAGTCTAGTAAGACTGGTGAGACCACACAATGACATGAGTAATAAGTAACACGATCATTGTTTTTGCTCTTCAGTGAAACTCTAATTTGCCATATGGCTTTTTTTGGCTGAATCAGAAACCCAAAATTTAAAACATTCGCCTCTTTTGGAATCAAGCTGGTCATGCTAGAATCAAAATAGATAAGAGGACACTATGGTTTTGTACGTGATTAAACTTTAAAACTAACTATGTCTACTACTTGTTTGCCTATTTTCTTTCACTTAAAAGATAAGCCGATACAAGTATGGTTTGATTGTATATCTTCAACCCAGTCATTACGGGGCCGGTTATAAGCCAATTCCCTCAAATACTTTTCAAACAGAAACTACAAATAGACGCCCACTCCGGATCTAATTTAATCGTAATAAGATAGTGCAAGTAAATCATTTTCAAAGGTCATTTCTACATACAACCATGACTAAGCCCTTTGGGTGCAGTCCATCCAGATACTTTTTATGACTCTGGCAGCTTGCAAATCATTGAAAGGCGTTCTATATTTCTTCTTGAAATCAGCATGTCTTGTTCCTGTTCTTGTTCAATAGCCAAATTTAGACTTGATCAAAAGAAAAATGATTCTACGAGTAGTTTACCTAACGGAATTTCAACTAAGAAATATAATCTTATTTTGCATATTTCTTTAATTTATCTTCTTGCGAATGTGTTCATGGGTGTGTTCTTTATATCTTAATCTTGAAATTAGTGCACAAATCAGATGTAAAAAAAAGAGTAGTAATCATATACTCAAACGTGAAATAATAATAACAATTAAGTAATTTACTCTAAGCCAAACAGGGCCGCGCAATGCAATGTTTATAAATATTCCACAAACAAAAAGTAACAAAAATACAAATTATATTACTGGTGCATTATACCTAACACACGAAAGAAGTCAAGTTTGGTTAATGCTAATGAAATAAAATAAAATAGGACGAATATATAACAGTTTAGAAACAAATTTAGGCTATATATTTGCACATTAAAGAGTGGGGGTACAGCATAGCATATATTAATTACGTAACCTAACCTAACCTAGGTACCCTCCCCCCCCTAAACCTCAAGAAACAACAGTTTAAATATTGTAAATTTAAGGAGAAACCACGCTTTGCGGTCAATTTAGTTAGCAAATACATGTTTTACGGGTCTCCATGTCTGCATTCCTTGGACAGTCTATTGCGCTGTGTTAGGTATAATGCACCAGTACCTAAATTATCTCCCCCACTAAAAAAATCTTAAGTTTCTACTATTTCTTTTACTTCATAATTAACATATTTACAAACCTAAGAGATTGTCTTGTTTACAGTAATCTGCAGGTTCTCCAGGAACTCAAGGCACACTTAGTCACAGCCAAAAAATTCCCTGAAAGCAGAAACATGCTGATGATCTGCAAGTTTATGGGTAATATCATCAACTCCTAAATTACAACTGCGATAAGAGTAATCTGATGGGGCGTCGTTTGGGGGAGGGTGCAAGGGAAGCAGTTGCCCTCCAATAAAGTGGATAAAAATTTATTATATATCCCATGTCCCTTGACTATCTGGATATGGACCCCTTCCCCTAGTAAAAATGCTTGAGATTCGCCCCTGGTAATCTGCATCTGAAGCCAGCGCTTTTAAACTGCAGTATATTGCTACTACTAACTGCTCACTGCAGGAACTAGCCAGACAGTTGTGGATGCTCTTCCTCACCAAATCTATTCCAAGCTACACTATTCACCCCTCCCAGGACATTCCATTTCGCTTGAAATCCACCCTTACGACCTCTTCCCACCCCGTTTGGGGACCACCTCCTTTTCTTTTGACCCTGGATAAACGGTTAAAAGATCAGTCTTGGGCAATCTGTCATCCTTTCTTCGTAAACTGTAGATAGTATGTTGAAAATGTGTATACATGGTTTTATAAAATAAGGCTTTAGCGTTGAACAGGAGAAATAAAACTTTTAGATTAAAATCAGTGTTCAGACAAACAATATAATAATAATTTAATATAATATAAGTGTATTTAATAGCCAGCGGTCATATACATAAAACTCTGAACAAAAACAAAAGAATCCACGAAAAAACACTCAACAAATTTAAGTTGCTGCTTTCCTTACTTCCAGTCCTCTCTCTAAGAAGCAACCTAGTGCAATAATCAGGTCACGTGTGGTAGTCCTCAAAATACCAGGAAGCAGCGGTTCCTCCCCTCGAAAAAATTAAGCCTCAAAATCCCCAAACTTTGGCATCTGCTCAAAAAATGGTCCAGCCCATCACCCAACTCCCCACAGAGGGGGCAAGTACACCCGCCTCCCCAGCCGTCATCATCACATGACTCCCAATATCTTTTACGCAGTGGTATACAATTTGCTCGTGCCTGCAACCAACAGTTAGGCGCTCTCCACGGTAGGTTCCGTTTCAAATAAAACTCCTCTCCAAATATTGCTTTAATCTGCCTATAAAAACGAAGGTTACTGGATTTCTCCAAATTAGAGAGCCAAACCTGAATCAGCTGATCCCAAAGGCGCGAAGCAAACTTACCAAGGAAATCTTCGGGTTTGCCTTCAGGACCTCTGGCCATCATTCCATGCCCAAGAAAGTCCAGCATTATCCAGCAGGCCTTTAACCTGTTGTGGCCATGCTGTTTTTCTAGTAGAACCCAACATCTCTACATAAGCCGCTTTCGCCAGACGGTTATCCGGCAAACGTGTTACCGGGAGCCAAAACTTGATCACTTGGATGGCCCTCATATGGCGCAGATCCATTAGGCCTAGGTCATCTTTGAGTACCAAACTACTAAAATTATTTTGGAGACCTATCACTCTTTTAAAATACATAAATTGAAGAGATTCTAGTTGTTCGACTACAGCACTCCCCCACAACTCGCAACCATAATGAGCAACAGTTAGGACTTAGGTCGTAAATAGATACTTGTGCATCTTCATATTTTTTATTCCCATGATACATTTTTGCCGAAGCAGAGCACAAGCCGCTGCTTTACCACGTGAAATCATCAGTTTAATATGCTCAGTCCAATTCCCACTTGCTGCAACCACAAATCCAAAATATTTATACTGGGGGGACACTTTTATTGGCTGGCCTTTATAGGTAAATGAATAATCCTGGAGTCCATTGGGCTTCTTACTTTGGAAGATGACAATCTCTGTCTTAGATGCATTTAGCTTTAACTTCTTCGAATCAAGGTAAGCTTCAGTTAAATTCAGGAGAGCTTGGAGTTCCTCAGCTGACTTGGCCACTAAAGCTGTGTCGTCAACGAACAGCAAACTCGAAAATAAACATTCGCTAGTGATGCTACTGGGACCCATCTGTTTTCAAGGAACTCTGCAAAATCATTAATATACAGAGTAAAAAATTTTGGTGACAGCATACATCATTGACGAACTCCTCTGAATGTTCTAAAAGGTCTAGATATGCCCTGCTTAACAATAATAACAACAGATAAAGTTATCTCATACATATGTATTAATAACTTAATAAACTGTCTAGGCAGGCCTATCTTAACAAGGTAACAAAATAAAATAGGCCTATTAATGCTATCGAATGCCTTTTCAATGTCTAAAAAGGCAACATACAACTTACCTTTTCCCCTACAGTATTTTCTAATGAGGGCCTGGAGTATAAACACACGGTCTGTAGTTGAATAGCCCTTTCGGCATCCTCCTCGTGTTTCACTAGTACTATTTTGCTTATCCAGCCAGCACCCTAGTCTAACATCTAGAACCCTTTCGAAAAACTTATTAACTGTTGGCAAAAGACTAATGGGGCGATAGTTACTATGTATCATACGGTCGCCCTTTTTAAATAGCGGCATTATCATCCAAGTATTCCATGCTGCTGGCCAACTACAGGACCACATTAAATAAAGTCAAAAGAACTGGTAACAGGGGCCCCCTTAATTTCTTATACATTGTTGAAGGGATTCCATCAATATCTCGATTCCATCCAGACCATCCTCCACGGTGGCTGTTTATGCTTTCTTTCAATTCACTCTCAGATATCTCCTGTATCAAACAGTTCGTGGTAACGAACTGTAAGTAAGGAGCGACCCGGCTCAATGGTAACCGAAACTCTAAAAAACGGGATTTTGATACCAATAGATACATCAAAAGAATCAGATTTTAATTCTGATTTCAAATATATAAGTTTCATTAAGTTTAAACTTACCCATAAAAAGTAACGTGCCTGAGAAAATTTGGCTGATTTTTGAAAAAAGGGGGAAAGACCCCCTAACAGCTACAGAACCTTAATGAAAATCATACCATCATATTCAGCGTATCAGAGAACCGTACTGTAGAGGTTTCAACCTCCTAACTCCAAAAATGTGGAATTTTGCATTTTTTGCCAGAATAAAGATCACGGATGCGTTTTTATTTGTGTGTTTGTTTTTTATTTTTTTTACCCAGGGGTGATCGTATCGACCCAGTGGTCCTAAAATATCGTAGGAGGGCTCATTGAAACGGGAATTAAAATTTATAGTGCCATTTTTAAGTGACCGAAAAAAATGGAGGGCAACTAGGCCCCCTCCCACGCTCATTTTTTTCCCAAAGTCACCCGATCAAAATTTTGAGATAGCCAATTTGTTCAACATGGTCGAAAATATTATAAAAATGTCTTTTAGGATGACTTGATCCCCCATAGTCCCCGGGGTGAGGTCTGAAATTTATTAACTTTACTAAATGTTAACATATATTATTGGTTTTTGGGAAGTATACAGTCTTTTTCAGAGGTGATTTTTTCTGGTCGGTGGGGGCAGGCGAGGGGCGGGGGCTATATGGAAGGATCTTTCCATGAAGGAAGTTTTCAGGGGGGAAGGGACATTGCTATGAAGGGGGCGCCGGATTTCCCAGCATTATTAAAGAAAAAGATCAGGAATTAAATAAAAAAAACAAGTTTTTCAACTGATCAACTGATTGTGATTAAGAGGTCATTTTTAAAGAACTGGAAAAAATTCGAACTATAGTTTAAAGAGCAGGGTATTGACTAGGGGGCGAACCCCCTAATGTACGTGTTGAAAATTTATGAATGTAGAAGTTCGTTACGTAAGTTAATTCTAAGTTACGTATATTTATTACTAATAAAAACGTTCGTAAATAAAATTAAACAAGTTTCGAGAAAGCCATTTAACCAAATATAATATGCAAATTTTG
This sequence comes from Artemia sp. Qi Xiang Cuo, assembly GCF_049724085.1. NCBI lineage: Eukaryota > Metazoa > Arthropoda > Branchiopoda > Anostraca > Artemiidae > Artemia > Artemia sp. Qi Xiang Cuo. The sequence continues at coordinate 23,220,619 of NC_142802.1, read as the reverse complement.
TTTTAATTATTCATTTACGGTGAGCCAAAATCAAAACCTGCATTAATTCAAAAACGTTCAAAAATTAAATAAAAAAACAAGTTTTTTTAACTGAAAGTAAGGAACGACGTTAAAACTTAAAACGAACAGAAATTATTCCGTATATGAAAGGGCTGTCCCCTCCTCAAAGCCTCGCTCTTTACGCTAAAGTTTGACTTTCTCACAACTCAATTTTTTTAAACAATAAAAAAACTTTAGCGTAAAGAGCGAGGCGTTGAGGAGGGGACAGCCCCCTTCATATAGGGAATAATTTCTGTTCGTTTTAAGTTTTAATGTCGTTCCTCACTTTCAGTTAAAAAAACTTGTTTTTTTATTAGCTGGTAAGAACGCTCTGGAAGCGGAAATTCGCTGACCACCATATCTACCGGATCGCTATCCACTTATGGGTAGATGGATTCCTGGCCACCTAAATCTCTATGGTTCTCCAGATTTTCAAAATAGGTCGGCCAAGAGTCAACTTCTGGGACAACTTTTGACTGCTCACGTGGTACACGTAAATTTTTCCAGAATTCCTTCATACTCGCCGATCTATAAGCTTGGAAACACTTCTCTTGTTCTTTAATTTCATAAAATTAAATAAAAAAAACAATTTTTTTCAACTGAAAGTAAGGAACGACGTTAAAACTTAAAACGAACAGAAATTATCCCGCATATGAAAGGGGCTGTCCCCTCCGCAACGCCTCGCTCTTTACGCTAAAGTTTTTTATTGTTTAAAAAAATAGAGTTGTGAGAAATTCAAACTTTAGCATAAAGAGCGAGGCGTTGAGGAGGAGACAGCCCCTTTCATATACGGGATAATTTCTGTTCGTTTTATGTTTTAACGTCGTTCCTTACTTTCAGTTAAAAAAAACTTGTTTTTTTATTTAATTTTTGAACGTTTTTGAATTAACGCAGGTTTTGATTTTGGCTCACCGTAAACGAATAATTAAAAAAAATATGCATATTAATTTTACTTTTATTTGGTTAAATGGCTTTCTCGAAACTTGTTTAATTTTATTGAAGAACGTTTTTATTAGTAATAAATATATTTACGCAACGAACTTCTATATTCATAGATTTTTAATGCGTATATTAGGGGGTTCGCCCCTATTCAATACCTTGCTCTTTAAGCTAAAGTTCGAATTTTGTCCCAATTCTTTAAAAATGACCCCTTAATCACAAATCCCGTTAATTAAAATAAATAGCTCTATGAAAGTACTAAAAAAATTTTGGCTTAAAGAGAGAGGTATTGACTAGGGGGTGAACCCAATCATATACGTAAAATTTTCTGTTCGTTTTAAGTTTTGATGTTGCTCTTTACTTTCAGTTGAAAAACTTGTTTTTTTTTATTTAATTTCTGATCTTTTTCTTTAATAATGATGGGAAATCCGGCGCCCCTTAATAGAAATGTCCCTTCCCCCATGAAAACTTCCTTCATGGAAAAATCCTCCCATATAGCCCCCGACCCACCCCCCACCTACCATAAGAAATCCCCCCTGAAAACGTCTGTATACTTCCCAATAACCAATACTATATGTTAACATGGGGTAAAGTTCATAACTTTCAACCCTCCCCCCGGGGACTTCGGGGGATTAAGTCATCCTAAAAGACACATTTATCATATATTCGATCATGCTGAACAAAATGGCTATCTCAAAATTTTGATCGGGTGACTTTGGGGAAAAAATGAGCGTGGGAGTTACCCTCCATTTTTTTTGGTCACTTAAAAAAGCAACTAGAAGTTTTTATTTCCGTTGCAATGAGCCCTCCCACGATATTCTAGGACCACTGGGTCGATACGATCACCCCTGGAAAAAAAAACAAAAAAAACGACCAAACACGCATCCGTGATTTTTCTTCTGGCAAAAAATGCAAAATTCCACATTTTTGTAGATAGGTACTTGAAACCTCTACAGTAGGGTTCTCTTATACGCTGAATTTGATGGTGTGATTTTCATTAAGGTTCTATAACTTTTAGGGGGTTCCTACCTTTTTTCTAAAATCAGCCAAATTTTCTCAGGCGCGTAACTTTTGTTTGGTAAGACTAAACTTGATGAAAGTTATATATTTGAAATCAGCATTAAAATCTGATTCTTTTGAGGTATCTATTGATATCAAAATTCCGTTTTTTAGAGTTTTGGTTACCGTTGAGCCGGGTCGCTCCTTACTTACAGTTCGTTACCCCGAACTGTTTGATAATGCTTTCTTCCTCTTTACTAAACCCTTGTGTTCTTTTCTAGCTAATCTAAATGTTGTAAGAGCTTCTTGTCGTTGCTCTGGGCTATTAGCCTTTTTTACCATATCAAGTAAACTAAATAGGCCAACCTTACTGAGTTTATACTCATTATCAAAAGGACCCGTTTTCGACAGTATTGGTTTCAGAACCTGGTCAGCTTCCTCATGGAGGAGTTGTGACAGGGAGGCCGTAATTATTTCAGGGTCCGAAGAAAGCTCACGTGAATCCTTTAGCTTATCCAAAATTTCTTCCGGGCAAAACCGATCTTTCAGTATATACGAGCCCCCTCCGAAGTTTATACGGGTACCCCTTCCAAAAAACCTTATATACCCTCGGGCAGGGGGGAAACTGAACTTTCCGGACCCCAGTTTGCTCCCCCAGACCCCAATTTTCCTTCCTTGCTGAAATTCAATTTTTTTTTCAAAAATCTTGTCAAAACTAAGATAAGCCTGCATAATTCAAGCATCCAGAGAAAAAGTTTAGTTTTCTCTATTATATCTTTGCCTTTACGGTACTATATGGCTCATTTTTCTTTTTTCACTGTCATTTTCACTCAATTTGGGAAAAATGCCTCCAATTTTGCCCCCCCCGGGATTAGGGCGAAATTATGTCACTGTCCCCAAGGCATAACTTACAACGCGTGCCCCTGGGCTCTGGGGGGTTTTGTCGACTCCGAACTTTTGTTTTCTGATCTTAGGATTATCATCACATATTTTGAAAAAAGAAATTCACTGATAACTGATAATATAACCCAAATGGAAAGTAATATACCCATTCATTAGGAAGGTGAGAAGTAACCTTTATGTTGCATACTGATTCAAACATCATTATTTCTAAAACTAATTAATAAAAGCGTATTCAAAACAGAAAGTACCATGAATAAATAAATTAAACCCAAAACCAGCAGAAGTTAAAATGAATAATAAAATCAAGCTTGAAGATAACATATGGATACATTTTATAATGAACAAGAATTAAAATGATTAGTAAACGCCAACCCAAAACCTGAAAACGCCAACCTGAAAGTAACGCCAACCTGAAACGCCAAAGTAAACGCCAACCTGAAAAGTAAACGCCAACCTAAAACGCACATATATTAGCTATGATAAGAATGAAACTATTGCCTCCTCCTTTGAACCTTCAAAAGGCCAGATGGTCATTTGTACTTTACTGGAAACATAACATATTTTAAGCAGCTTCTCTTTTGTAATTATAACATTGAAAAATCAAAAATTGCTTACACTTCCTGTAATTTTGATTGTTATCGAGATTTCCTTTTTTCTAACAAAATGATTTTTGTGATAGTCTTGAAACTTAAAAAGCATGTACAGAGGGCCAGGCACACGAGACAAACTATTTTGAAGTGTCGTTGTGTTGATTTGTGACACCAGAAACTGGTTAAAAAAATTGGGCATTCTTATACTTGCTTGAATCTGCAAAGCATGTACTTGGGGATAAGTACACCCCAACCTCATTTTTTTTTTTGCTAGAGGGTTCCTCGGTCCTGGAACTTACAGGTGTAAGTCTCAAGCCGTTTGGAGAAAACAAAAATTGCCCCCTTTACAAGGAATAAGTTTTTTTCTTATTTTCTTGTCCATTGATGTCCCCTTACTCATGGAATTGAAAATTTAAGTTTTAAGCCGTTCTGAAAAATTTTTCTATTTGGCGCCACATTTCACAGAGCCCATGCCTCCAAACTAAAATTATTTCTGTACATTAGGGTCTCCATGGCCCATGGACTTACGGTTCTAAGTTTTAACTCGTAAAAAAAAAAAAAAAAAAAAAAAAAAAAAAAAAAAAAAAAAAAAAAAAAAATTGGCACTTGACCCTCCTTTTGCTAGGCCTTTTTTTCGGAGTAGCTAGTTGTTTCATTTATTTGTCCTTCGCATTCGGTTCTCCTTAGCCAAAGAACTTAAGGATATGAGTTTCGAGCGGTTTCAAGCCAATCAAATGATTTTTTTTAAACTGTCTCGGGACCCATTATTTTGGAGGGGTTCATACTCGCCAATGGATATATAGTTGATTTGATATATAAGTGTGATATTATTTATGTGATGGTTATCATTCCCTTTTAGATAAAATACAAATAATTCAAAACTGGGCTTTCAACATGTTGAGATTACAAAGATCAAATGAACCCGGAAATATTGAGAGTAATTTGTCGACACCCATAGTGTCAGACGTGTGCCGTCTAGGGTAACACCAAATGGTACTTGTCTCTTATTGTCAAGCTATTTTTGGAAACGGCACTGCTAGAGTGCAGACATGTCGAAGAAAGGGGTATTTCCAAAGGTTAGTTAGCTAGTAGATTTTAGACTGGTCTAATCTGCAAGGAGAGATAAAACTTAGCAGCGGCTGCACTCGAATATTGCTGTGCCCTAAATACTAGATTATTTTTTATTTCATAATTTGTTGACAAATGCTTTGATTCTAAACGTTGACTCTGGGCATTGTTTATCAACTACTTTTAGGCAGTAACAAAGCTGGTATAGGGGCTACTGAAACTACTACTTTTTCCTTGGTTTCTTTGATTAGAAGATCCGAGGAAGAAATTCTGTTCGCTTCTTTTAGCTCACGGGACGAGATACTGAATCGTGGAAGGGTTACTGAACTTTGCCAATACTTGTTACATACCATAGCATTAGATGTTGGGATCCGGAAGTGTTTGTCACTATACATTTCCCAGGCTAATTGGTTATGCATTACTGATTGGTTAACCTCGATATTCAGTCAACTATTGACTCATATTTTGCCAAATTTACATTTTCTGTTGATTGACTGCTGGGTACTTGTAAAACCTGCATCAGCCAAAGTTCTGCAAAAAAAAAAAAAAAAAAAAAATAGCGACAAAACCCCGAAAACAAAACAACTAAAATAGCAGATGAAGGAACAGAGTGGGTTGGGAAAGGAGCTTGCACAGTTGCTTCAGCCTCTGACGACTTGTAGCTACGACGCATTGTTAGTGTCAGGGCTATATCCAGGATTTTTTTGGGGGGTGTTTTACAAAAGGATTTTTTCGGGAGGGAGGGGGAGTACAAAAACTTTGAATAACTCATCAAAAAATTGTTAGTATTCATTTTTCTTACATATTTAGGAGTCAGAAAAATATTTCGGGTGGGGGGTCAAACCCCCTACCCCCCTGGATGTGGCCTTGAGTACGGTAGCATTAGGGGTACTTTAAAAAGCTTCACAACTATGGAATTACGTAACAAAGAATTTATAAGTCTATCAAACAGTTCGTGGTAACGAACTGTAAGTAAGGAGTGACCCGGCTCAATAGTAACCGAAACGCTGAAGAACAGAATTTTGATACCAATAGATATACCAAAAGAATTGGCTTTTTATACTGATTCAAATATATAAGCTTCATCAAGTTTAGTCTTACCCATCAAAGTCTACGAGCCTGAAAAAATTTGCCTGATTTTCGAAAAAGGAGGGAAACCCCCCTAAAAGTCATATAATCTTACTGAAAATCACACCATCAGATTCAACGTGTTAGAGAACCCTACTGTAGAGTTTTCAAGCTCCTATCTGTAAAAATGTGGAATTTTGTATTTTTTGCCAGAAGAAAGATCACGGATGCGTGTTTATTTATTAGTTTTTTTTTTAATTTCCAGGGGTGATCGTATCGACCCAGACATCCTAGAATATCGGGAAAGGGCTCATTTGAACGGAAAGTAAAATTTCTAGTGTCCTTTTAGTGACCAAAAATTTGAGGCCCCCCTCCCACGCTCCTTTTTACTCAAAATTGTCTGATGAAAACTTAGACATAGCCATTTTGTTCAGCATAGTTGAAAGGCCGAAAAAATTTACCTTTTGAGATATCATGCCACCCCACAGCCCCTGGGAGAAGGTCTTTAAGTTATACAATTTGGTCATTGTTTACGTATTGTACTTGTTATTGGCAAGCATGCACACATTTTTCGGGCTAAGGGGGGCCAATTTTCTACTGGTGGGATTTTCCACGGGGATAATTTTTCATGGGGAGGGAAGTTTTCAGGGGGGTGAATTTTTCAGGAAAAATTTTACACTGAGGGAATTTGCCAGAATTCCCATACGAAATTCTTTTTATGTCTTTCTATCTCTTTGCCGATTCAGTTTTAAACGTGGAAATGTTAAGGGCGAGTGTCCGAGGTAAATTTTCACCAGGATTGAATTGTTTAGAGAATAAATCCATAGGGAGGAATGATTTTTCAGGGGAGGTGTAGCCAGATTTCTGGTATTATTTAAAAAAAGATAAGAAACTAAATAAAAAAAAAAATTTCAACTGAAAGTAAGGAGTAGGCCTAATATTCAAACTTGAAACGAACAGAAAGTATTACGTATCAGAGGGGGGTTGCTGCTCCTCAATATGTTTTTTACGCCTAAGTTTGACCTGTCCCAATTCTTTAAGAATGACTACTGAAACTCTATGTCCGTTCAATTAGAACAATAAGAAGCTTTTTTTTAAAGTACTAAAAAACTTTAGCGTAAAGAGCGAGGTGTTGAGGAGGAGCAACCCCCTCATACACGTAATAATATCTGTTCGTTTCAGTTTTATTGTTGCTCCTTACTTTCAGTTGAAAAAACTTGTTTTTTTTAAATTTATTTCCCCTTAGACTCAGCGTCTATATACATTTTATCGGACATTCTTGGAAGTAATATACTTTAGATACCCTATAAATGTATACATCTCAAAGGCTATACTCTGTTCACCATGGAAAACTTCTTCCGTGCCGACTATGGAAAGATTTTTTCTCTAAAATTGTTTCATGTATCCCACCTCTTGGTAAATATGAATCAATTTATTTTGAGATTCCAAAGCTCAAATGATATCGAACAATTTTCCTATTGCTCTTTCACTTGGCCTAAATCACCCTTCCAAGCTTAAAAGGATGATTTCAAGAAAATTAATCCTCTGGGATGAATATTTTCTGCAGCCACCCCCTTCTGCCACATACGATACTTCTTATTTTTAAACTCATTATGTAAAATTTTCAAATGGAGTATAGTTCTTCTATTAAGAAATGGGCAGACTGGTCCTTTAACGATACTAGGGTGGTTTAACCTTAAAATTGATAAATCTTTTTGATAAAGCTGCTCTGTTTTAGCTTCAAAACACAGAACAACATTTCTTAATGACCCCTACTGCAATATTGATTTACCTAAAATTTTTGCCCCATACAATACGTAGTTGAAACAAATGAAAGAGAAATCCTTTTTGCAAACCATTAATTCCGGGCAATTGCTTTTTAAAGTTTACCGGCATGTACATTTAATAGGAGTTAAAATCCATTACGATATGATAATTGGAAACCTTTTAACAGAAAGATATAAAAAAAAACATTCTTGAGTAAAATATGATACTTTAAAAAGAAGAAATTAGTAAAAAAAAGAAGCCGAATTAAGCAACTTATAGACCTAATTTAATTATGCTGAAAAATAGAATTAAAGAACATTTTTTATAAAAATGTATTGCAGTTAGACTTAGGAGCCTACGCAAGAAAGGGTCTGGGACCTAGACCCACAAAATCTTACAAATTTTATAATGTCCTATAATTTCGACAAAAGTTTTGAAAAAGTGATTCTCCAATCTTCAAAATATCCTATCTCGTCAGAGAAAACTCCGCGTTTGTGCCTACTAAAAAGAAATTGGCAAGTCGAGTTTAGACTACAAAATGCGTCTACGAAATAATGCTTGTAGCATTTTTATCCTGTTCGCGTTAAGGCCTAATTTACACAGCCATGACATCTTTTTTCTTAGTAGTGATGTGAAAAATGAATAGCCTACAGAGACGGTAGACAGGTGTAAAAATGACAATCAGAAATACTCCTGTATATTGTGTTAAAACTTGGATCTCACTCTTTCTTCTTCAGGGATTGCTACAAGAACTGAAGATCTCAAACATTCCGAAGATAGCAGAAGTTCAATGTAAAAACACTATAGAGGTGAGTGCTGTATTGATTGAACTCATATCTACTCTTTTCTAACCAAGTCTTTTTTATTTTACTCTTTCTACGTGTTTCACCCATACTTTGTATTTGGTTAAAAGGGGTGTTGTTACTAGTGTTAACAACACCCTTTCATCAGCTATCCAGAAAGTTAGGAGCTTCCCTGGCCTTAGTAGAGAAGCATCCGAAGTTACGTTTTGCTTTATTTCTCTGGCTCTATTTATTTGAAAAAAAAAGAAGTTTTTTTTTAACTGAAAGTAAGGAGCGACATAAAAACTCAAAACGAACAGAAATTATTCCGTATATGAAAGCGGCTGTCCCCTCCTCAATGCCTCGCTCTTTACGCTAAAGTTTTTCATTGTTAAAAAAAAATAGAGTTGTGAGAAAGTCAAACTTTAGCGTAAAGAGCAAGGCATAGAGGAGGGGACAGCCCCTTTCATATGCGGAATAATTTCTGTTCATTTTAAGTTTTAATGTCGCTCCTTACTTTCAGTTAAAAAAACTTGTTTTTTTATTTAATTTTTGAACATTTTGAATTAATGCAAGTTTTTATCTTGGCTCACCGTACATGAATAATTAAAATGAAATTTGCATATTAATTTACTTTTATTTGGTTAAACGGCTTTCTCGAAACTTACTTAATTTTATTTACGAACGTTTTTATTAGTAATAAGTATACGTAACTTACGAATTAAATGACGTAACGAACTTCTATATTCACATGTTTGTAATATATATATTAGGGGGTTTTCCCTCTAGTTAATACCTTTTTCTTTAAACGAAAGTTCGAATTTTATTCCAATTCTTTAAAAATGACCACTTAATCAAAAAGGCCTTTAATTAGAATAAATAGCTCTTATGAAAGTACTAAAAAATCTTTGGCTTAAAGAGCGAGGTATTGACTAGGGGGTGAATCCAATCATATATGTAATATTTTCTGTTCGTTTAAAGTTTTGATGTTGCTGCTGTTGCAGTTGAAAAACTTCTTTTTTTATATTTAATTTCTGATCTTTTCTTAAATAATGCTGAGAAATCCGGCGCCTCCTTCATAGCAATGTCCCTTCCCCCATGAAAACTTTCTGCATGGAAAGATCCTCCCACATAACCCCCTCCCACGATATTCTAGGACCACTGGGTCGATACGATCACCCCTGGGAAAAATAAAAAAAAAATAAAATAAACACGCATCCGTGACCTTTCTTCTGGCAAAAATACAAAATTCCACATTTTTGTAGATAGGAGCTTGAAACCTCTACAGTAGGGTTCTCTGATACGCGTAATATGATGGTGTGATTTTCATTATGGTCCTAAAAATTTTCGGGGGTTTTCCCCCCTTTTTTCGAAAATCAGCCAAATTTTCTCAGGCGTGTAACTTTTGATGGGTAGGAATAAACTTTAATGAAACTTATATATTTGAAATCAGCATTAAAATCTGATTTATTTGATATATCTATTTGTATCAAAATACCGTTTTCTAGAGTTTCGGCTACCATTGAGCCGGGTCGCTTCTTACTTACCACGAACTGTTTGAAAAAATACTGAATCCTAAATGTCGATCTATACGTAAGGAATCCAACTTGCATGGACCTTGCTTTTAAAATTAGGTTTTTTTTTTTGTTACTGTAAGTTTTTGCTGTATTTACCTCGACGTTATCGTCGATAACGTCGGTAGCAGAAGTTCAATATAAACACATTATAGAGGTGAGTGCTCTGTTGATTTTCCTCATAACTATTCTTCTCTAACCAAGTCTTTTCTTTTGCTTTTCTATGTGCTTTGCCCATACATTATATTTGGTTACAAGGGGTGCTATTAATGGTGCTACTCAACTGTCATCTATTATCCAAGAAGTTAGGAGTTTCCCTGGCCTTAGTAGAGACGCTTCCGAAGTTATCTTTTGCCTGGTTTTTCTCGCCCTATTTAGTTGATTAAATAATACAAAAAATATGTTTTTAAACTAAAAACAAGGAGAAACATTAAAACTTAAATTGAACAAAAATTGTTCCGTACATGAAGTGGGTTGCCCCCTCCTCAATATCCCTCTTTTCATGCTAAAGTTTTTAGTAATTTTTAAAAAAGCTTCTGATTCTAATTAAACGGCCGTCATGTTTTAGGAGTCATTCTTAAGGAATTGGGAAAAAAGGTCAAACTTTGGCTTTTCTTTTCTTTTTAAGCAAATTTTATAGCTTGCAGCCGTTTCTCCAGGGGCTGTGGGAGGGGTTCATGCGATCTCCAAAGGCATGGTTATTGGACCTTTCAAATGTGTTTAACAAAATGACCATCTCAAACTTTTGATTCGGACGACAAAATAGGGGGTGGGAGGGGGGGGCTAGTTGCCCTCCATTCTTTTTAGTCATCAAAAGGATACTATAATCTTAATTTCCGTTCAAATGAACCCTCTCCTGATCTTCTAAGACCTTTAGTTCAATACGATAACCCCTGGGAAGAAAAAAAACATGCATTTTTTATCTTTCTTCTTGGGAAAAAAAAGAAAAATTTCACATTTTTCTAGATGGAAGTTTGAAATCTTTATAGTAAGATTCTGTGATACACTGAATCTGTTGGTACGATTTTCAATAAGGTTACTTGATATTTGGGGAGTGTTTCCCCCTTTTTTTAAAATCAGGCAATTTTTCCCGGGCTCATACCTTTTGATGGGTAGCATTAAACTTATTGAATGTTACATATTGGAACTCAACCTCAAAAGCCAATTCTTTTGTTGTATCTATTGCGATCAAAAATCCGTTTTTTAGAGTTTTGGTTGCTCCTAAAACTCTAAAACTTCACGAAAATGAGTTACAAGGATGTTGTTCAATCTTGGAGCTATTTCCAAAAAAAAAGTTCTTGGCCCTAGCTTGAAAATCGCGGTCAGAAGTCAGTCCCAGAAAAGTAGTCTTATTATTTTCTGTTTTCAAATGGCTTACTTTGTCCAAGCTCGGAGAGTCGATAAGTCCTTATTGACCATAGGCAAAGTCACAGGTTAAAATCGTGTTTAGCTGAAGACTTAACTTTGTGTCAATCCTGGTGTAGACAAATCTTTTATTTGTCTAGATAGTATTATTGGTGTCAAATATCAGTAAGGGCGTATCCAGGACTTATGATCGGGTAGGGGGTTATTTTTTGGATCTGTGGGATGGGTTTACAAAAAAAAACTTCTAAAGAAGCCACGAAAATTTGATTATATGCTTTTTTGTTATGTTTTTATGGACGGACATTTTTTTTTGGGGGGGGGGGGGGGTATTAAAACTCTGAATCCCTCCCTGGACACGGCCTTGACTATCAGTGACAGTGGTTTAGATTCAAAATGAACTTAATTAAAGCTAATTTTCCAATTTCTAAAATACAATTCCATTAAATTGATATTGGAAAAGTTTAATTTCTTGCATTATCTTGTTCTCTCTTTCTAGCATCTATATTTGTGCTTATTTAACTCGTTTTCTTTTGTGGTGTACAATTGAGAGCGAAGAAAGGGCTTCGGGTATAAATTTTATCTGAAGCCCGTATTTTGTGATTATTCTAGATTTCCTTTATACAGAGGAGAATTGAATGGTCAGTGGAAGTGTAGTCATCAATTTGTTTTATCAGGATTGGTTTTGTCTCTTTTCTTTCATCCCGAGTATTGCATTTAAAAGCAAGGCAGTATCCAGTAGAGGGGTTGCCGGATTTGAACCTCTCGCTCCCCGAAATTTCTGTCCGATTCGTAAAAAGTAACAAAAGTGCATAAAAACTAATTTTTTTTGGGTTTCGTTTTTTTGTAAACCTTCCCGGAAAAATACCCCCCCCCCCAGAACAAAACTCTTGATCCATCCTTGTTCAAAGGTTCCGCTGACTTTAAAACTAAGCATCAGAATATACAAATGTAAGCTTTTAGGGACTTTTTCTGACCCCCCCTTTATTGCATGGAAATCAATTCATCTAAAATTATTTTTCGGAGATATTTAACAATTTCATTTTCTTTATCACGAAGTAGGAAGTAATTTTGTTAAAGAGGAATAGATATGCCTGTCTGGAACCACTGCTTCAAGGTTATCGAAGGTAGTTTGGTACTAGTTTGGTAGAAGTCAGATAAAATAAAGGACTTTAAACACTAGGAGGTGGGTGGTAGCTGTTTTTTTTTCTATAAAATAGTTGAAAATCTTCTACTGAAAAGGTAGATTTCAGCAAGAAATAGGCCAAAAGGTTTGCGGCCATAGCATTTACCATTCTTTCACGGGTTTTAGTCCCTTTTTGAACTGGTTTAACCCTACTGTTAACGCCATGTATGTCGAAGCTCAAGAAATAGTTTGAAAATACTTATATCACTTCCAATTAAGACCAAGGTATTAGGCCCTAATTCACAACAGGAAAACTAGAGGAACGGAGGCATCGTATGGTAAGACAAGTAAGACGCACACCTTCTTGGAGGTAGAGAAGGCATATGAGGTAGATGCAGAGATAGGATCGGAGTTGCAGTCTATAGACTTGTGAGGGAGCATACTCAACCCCTTGCACGATCTAGGCATCTCTGAGAGACATTAGTTCGCGATATTTTTACAAATAAATAATAAGCCATTTATTAACGTTAGATGTAACTTTTAGGAATCCAGCTTTTACGATCTTGGGTCCGGAGATGAAGTTAATGACCTAATTCGGCTTGTAAAAGAGATTCGGAATGAAGACCGTGATGATGCTGTTACTTTGGTATTATTCGCATTTCCTGGAATGTGCTTGATGATTTGAGATTGATCTGAGTTTCCAATTTGCCTGCTGTTCATTTCTTTTTATCTATTTCTTATTTGTTTTGATGGTCAATACCAAGTGACCAATCAATTTCCAAGGGAACAGTGGGTGATGGACTATTCACGACACAAACAGTTTACCAGGATTAAGATCAAAATCAAGAGTAAAAACAAGAATACAACTAATTACAGTTTTTTTTTTTACTGAGTTTGGTTTATTCCCCTTTTAGAACAAACGGTTCAAAACTAAGCGTTGACTACTTTTATCCCGTTCCATCGTAAAACCTTTTTTTGGAGGAAGGATTTCTAATATTGCTTTTAAATACTTGATTTCAAATGTAAATATGTTACTATTTACAAGCCTGATATCCCTTTGTAAATTCTAGACCCGACAATGGTGTCTGAGGAGTCTGAGACCTGGAAAACATTTCCCCGCTTGTAAGATGTTGAAGAATTAGGGCTTTTTTAAAATACAATTTTGAATCTCATACGCGTTTTTGAAATTATCTGGGGGAGCATGCCAAGGACAGAAAAGCTGTTACATAAAAAGAGCGGCAAGCTTGTTGTTTCTGCCAACTCATGATTTGAGTATAATTACTATCCAATTTTCTGACGGGTCTCGTAAGTCAAACCTTAGATAGTGTTATTATTTTTGACAGCCAAGTTACCAATTTAACGAGTTGTAATTGGGTAATGACAGATTTATATGAGATTTGAGAAGTTTTTAGTGACGTTATGAAGAGCTGAAACCTTGGTTTTAGACTCCTTTCTCTCATTTGAAATAAGAAATGTTTCGTTATACTGGCTAATATGATTTGACGATTTAGCTAGTAAACTTCAGCTAGCACTTAGCACAAGCAGCTAGCAGTTTACCTAGTAAAGCTGGCTGGTTAACAGGCTATGAGCTGAATGCTATGTCACGCTTTAGTGAATGTTTGTACGCTTAGATCCAAAATGTGCTGAATGCGGAAAGTTAGCTTTGATAAGAACATCTTTTTCTAACAGATTTTATCTTTCATATTTGTTATAAGTAAGGTATTTTCTTCTAAACACAATATGGCTTGATAGTGAAAAGTCCCTAGTTCTGGCTAACTTGACATTTGCTGTAGAAAAGCTGGGCATAAATCTTAAACTTCCGAGATATAGTCTCACTGAAGGGGACTAAGCCTGTTGTTGATCTTTTCTGTTGAACTTCTTCTACGATAAATTGTTTAGTGATTGTGACTCTTGTAGAAAACTACTAAGTTAACACCTATGAATAAGACAGTGGAAGATGGACTACCCCCAAATTAAGTTTAGGCAGGAAAATCAAATATGTCCAAAACTGATTATAGGAGTCAGTTGTACTTCTAAAAATAAATTATGATCGACTTGGTGATTAAAAGAATGATATTTGGACAAATTGGAATGAACGCAAAGACTGGTGAATTGTATGAAAAGTGAAGCTTTGGGGAAAATTAATGTTTTTTGCTCTATTTTGTGATTTTTTTCTGCTTATATGCCTGACCAGGTTGAGAAAACGCATCAATGGTTTTGTTTGGCACGGCTCATTCCGAGAGGGTGCCCACTTTCAAAATTCGTGTTCACCAAGTGGCATGTGCCAAGCGTGGTGGAAGATCACCACGTATGGTACGAAGTGTGCCATATGTGGTGCAAATATGGGAGGTGTTGCATAAGTTTGCTCTGAATGGTGGAACAAGCGCCACTCTCATATGTGCAGCAAACGGTGGAGAGACAGTGGGTAGCCACTTGGAGCATTGAGGATTTTAATCCAATTTAAATAAATGCATGAAAAAAGCCAGAAAAGGTACAGATTTGTGCATGAAAAAAATTTACAAAAGATCGTATCGGTTTTAGCATGAGTGTTAAAAGATAGCATATGCCTGTTGCATACCTCACTTATTGGAAATTGTTTGTTCTCTAATTCTTCACTAAATGATTTTATTCAAAATGATTTTTCAAAAGTTCTCTTGTGCTAATTGGTATACCTTGTATTTGTTTCTGATGCATTTCAGGTAGGAAAAATCTGTTTTCGTGCTTGGGGTTACTTATTGCAAGTGATAGTGCAATAGGATGGCTGAGTTTTGCATTGATAAGTAAAGTGTATAGGCTATGTGGGAATCTTGCTGAAAGACACAGAACCAAATCTTACCATCAAATTCATGAGGAAAAGGTGCTATGTTTTGTGACAAAGTAACATCACGCCATCTTGAAGTCACTGAAGTCTTTTTAATGACAATAAAGATCGGATTAGGTTGGGCGATAAAGATCGGGCGAAGAGACAAAAAGTATTAGCTTTAATCATGGCGCTTATTTAAAAGCAACTCCATTGATTGGTTGTCCGGAAGTTACTTACGTGTTATCCCAACCACATTCAAGAAGTGAAGTTAGGTTAATCATAATGAAATATCAAGAGCGGATCCAGGATTTTTGTTTGGGGGGGGTACTAATTTTTGACTCGGTTTTCGACTAATTTTTCTAATTTTTACTAAGGTTTTATTAATTTTCGACTAATTTATGACTCGGTCAAAAATTTCGGGGGGGGGGAGTCAAACCGGGTAACCCCCCTGGATACGGCCTTGTGAAATATACTTTAATATAACGACAATATAATACTTTAGTAACAAAACTATGCAAACTACAACAGAGGATTATGGAAAGCAGGCCGCCAAGAACGCTTTATATTAAATACCTAACATACCAACCCTGTATATCAAATATTTAATTACATGCATAGTAGTTTATCTCACTCAGGCTAAGCTGGTCATTTGAGACAGCACATAGAAAAACCGGTTTTAAACAGTTCAAAATTTTTGAGTGTGGTCGGGATAACACGTAAGTACCGTCCGGAAATATAGAATTAAATAGGTTTTTAAAGTAACAGCACTTAAAGTTTTAGCAGTACTCTAAACTGAGCTGAGCTGAAATAGCATCCTTAAATTTAAAGCGGCTCTCAAGTTTACATCACAAGGTTCATCTGAGATTTTCAGAGCCTGGAAGCATGTCAAAGTCAATCGAGAAGGTGCTTGCGAGATTCGCATTTTATAACTAATATAAGGTTTGATTGGGAAAGTATGAAATTTGATTATCCCTATTCAGCTCACAAGACTGCAGTCTTGAAAAGTATCAACTGCTCAATAAAATTTCCTTTGCCTTTTTAAACGCCTTTATTCTTTGTTCCTAGTTTTAAGTGTATTTTCGGTACTGTGCCAAAATCCAGGACACATGGAAAGAGCGCATCGAAAATCGCTATTGATAAACAGGTTTCCGCTGCATAGTGAGATATTGCTCACTCCGTGACAAAGATTCAAACTATAGTTTTTGGGGGTTTTGGGTGACTAAAAGGTAGCTTGGTTATGTTAGGTTACGTATTTAACATATGCTATGCTTTACCCCCCCCCCTCCTGTGCAAATATATTTTGTTAATAAACTATTATATTTTCATCCTATTTTGTTTTATTTCGTTAGCATTAACCAAACTTCACTTCTCGAATGTGTCCTGGATTTTAGAACAGTACCGTATTTTCTTTCAGTTTCTTATATTTACCGTGCACGTGATTTGCCTCTTTTTAATTTGATTAATCACTCCCGCCCCTCCAAAATAAGATCCTATTTATGGTTCGTATAAATTTTTGTATAGTTTTTTGGTACCTTCCTGTGGGTACTTTGTTAATTTGGTTTAGAAGCCTCTTCAAGATTTGTTAGCCCATCGAAACCCATACTAACGGGGAATTGGCTTTTAAATGTTGCCTAGATACTTGATTGTAAAAAATTATAAGTATTAAGGAAAAAAAAAGTAATAACTTCAATGTTCATTCTCTGTGACAGATCGTAACAAAAGTAAAGTAAGAAAAAGTTTAGAATTAAACAGTTATAATGTTTTCAAAAACAAAACAGATTTTTTTGAAGTGCTCAGATCACGGGCGTCAATGGAAGAGAGGAACGTGGGGGGATTTTAAGCCACCCTATATTTCTTTGCTCCCACCCACAGATTTTGAAAAATATATATTTTTTGGTACTTTCATTGAAATTTTTTCAGTTTTTTATTTAAAAATTTAAAAAGATGAACAAAATTGCCACCCCCCTAGATTTTTAGACACGTATTTTGCTCTCCCCCCCCCAAAAAAAAATTTTTGCAGATGAACGCCACTGGCTATTAATTGTTTATTACTGGATTCAGTCACTAGTCCATTCATCCATATCCAGTTGTGTTGTTCTTGAGATATTTCTATGCAAGAGGGGGGCTTAAGATGACGTACTTTGGTAGCGTTGCATGAGGGGAAATTGAACAGTCATGTGTTTTTCGTTGATGCTTCTGTTACAAAAATACAAGTTTTGTTATGAAGAATCTATCACAACTGGAAATCCAAATCTACTACATAGCATGCAAGATTAATGAATTTTCTTTGTACTAACATTTCTTTTAAGCTCGTGCATGATTCACAAATCTTGGTTTCACCTTTAAAAGTTATCAGAAAGTTATAAGCCACCCCATTTTTGAAAACATCTGGGCATAAATAAGTTTTCATTTTTACGCTTTTAGTAGTTATGTTTATTGCTTCTTATATGTTTTATTTCGCATGATGTTTATTTATTTAGTTATTTTGCTTTCTTATTTTATAAATATTTCTAGGAAGGTTCTGGGTTTCTCACGAATGGATTGTACGACGATGATGACGATGGAGATCTGTTCTCGGTATTATTTCCAAAGCTTAGTCTTTTTTTAACGCCTAAAACCTCTAACACAATATGCTAATACTGAAGCTTAGTCAGTGGCACACAGGATTTAGCTTTGAAGGTGGAATGGGTCCCTGCTAATAGTGTAGCTAACGAAGTTTTTGTTTATTTACGTGTTGAAAAGAACAAAAAAGAAGATAGTAATGTAGAAATTGGAGCATGTTTATTTTGTAGTTTTTCTCTTGCTTCTCACTGCCGCTCTGAGGGACCTGCTGAAGAATCTCCATACGGTTAGATTAAAGCAAGGTTTTAAAAGGCGCAGTATTTCTTTCTGGAGGTCAGCTTTCATTTAATCAGATGAAAAAAGAGATTTCACTGGCTGAATACTCGTCTTACTTTTTGAGAAATTCTTTAACTCGTTCGAAGAATTTTGTTTAAAATAATTAAGCTTCTTTATATTTGTTTATTTCTTTTTTTTATAGATAATCAAAGAAATATATTTCATATAGGGAAAGTGGACTAGGATCTTTTTTTCGAAAAATAGCTTAAACTGTGTATTTTTGGTAAAGGGTTACACAAATCTAGGAAAAGAATCTGAAAAAGAAAATAGCATATATTAGCCATTTGAAAAAAAACCAGCAACTTTATAAAATATCTTAAGGTGTACTTACTCGAAGTTAAAGTTTCTTCCTCCTGGCAACCTGCCAAAAAAAACCTGAAATAAACGGAGCATTAGATATTAAGCGTCTGCTAAAACACAATTTTTTTTTAAGCTTGGCGTGATAAAACTATGGGAACCGCTTTTAGTAAACTCACACACGTAGTCAGTTTTTGCTTTTGTAATTGGGGAGAGGCTGGTCTTTTTCTTC
The DNA here is from genome assembly GCF_049724085.1 of Artemia sp. Qi Xiang Cuo. Classification (NCBI taxonomy): domain Eukaryota; kingdom Metazoa; phylum Arthropoda; class Branchiopoda; order Anostraca; family Artemiidae; genus Artemia; species Artemia sp. Qi Xiang Cuo. The sequence continues at coordinate 23,202,172 of NC_142802.1, read as the reverse complement.
ATCAAATCCGTGGGTGAGCCACTGATGTTAGTCATGCTATTAACGCACTAACCTGACCAAATTTAATGAGTTAAAGTCATGTGCTAGATACTGTTTATGATTAAATGCACCAAGTCTTTTTATTTGTGCTTTATTTATTTTTTAACCCAAAGGTATTCGTTATGCAACAGACAGTAATGGGGTAAACACAATTTTGTTTTGACACGATTTTGAAAAACCCCAAATAAACCGAAAAAATATTTTCTTTATTTCCAAAATGAAATAGAGACGTTATATTGCGCTGCTAAGCAACACTACTGCTTTTGCTGCTCTTCTGTGTTGTATTTTCACGTGATTAGCGGCTATAACTCAGAAGTGGCAAGAAATTCAAACTCAAATTTTTTTCTGGGCAGGGGAATCGTGAAACAGTGAATGGAAATGGGAACTTCGTGGGCGGGTGTAAAAAGGGAGGCTTTGAATAGATTAGGATGGAGGAGAAGCGTGCGTAGCTGTGTTGGCCTCAGGTGGCTTGGTGCTGTGGTGAGTTGTTAGTAGTAATAGTAGTATTAGTAGTTTCTTGAATAAAAGTCATCTAGACAAAGAAAAAATTTGGAAGTGTATTTCTCAGACTAAACATAAAGAGGTCGTGAATAGTTCTCAGGACAAAAAAAAATAAGGGCCTAGGTTAAAATTCGGATCTGTCTAGTCCCCACCCTGCTTAAATGCCCAAGCTTCTAAATTCAACATCACACTCTGCAATTGTATATTTTGCTTGTAACCAATTCTCGAAGCCCCCCAATCTATCCCGGCTGCCTTAATTCTAGCGGGTGTTGTGATAAAATAAGAAATAATCAGACTTAAGACCAGGATTGCCAACTGCCGACGTCTTAAGTGAGTGAAAATTGACACCTAAAAAGGGTGATTTTTCACTAAAAAAGAAAGAGTGAATTTAAAATATTTGTGCCCGTCCGACCCCTCCCAATCTTCTAATCCCTCTCACTTGATTTAAGAATTTCGATAAATTATCCTATTGCCTTTAAACATTTTAAACATTGTCTTTAATCTTTTTTTAATGTACTTGAAATTAAAGTTAAAGTTTTCTCCAACCATCATTCCAATAACTCTTTTCATTTCTCGAAGTGCTGACCACTAATTTTCAACTGAATTGCGCATTTCGTCGAGTAAACTTCGGTGTCGCCTGGCAAATTTGGAAACCGTTGAAGCAGAGGCACAAGGTTGTCTGAATCTCCAGATAAGGCAGCATTTGGAGCAAGCATTTAAGATTTTGATGCGACAAATCGTTGTGGTCTATCTGCTTGCTCATTTTTGACCACCTCTATGCAAAATAATTAGGACAGCTCATCGGAATGTGATGAACCTTCTGAACGCTCAACAGGTCGCCCTTTTGCAGGCTTTTTTTGTGGTAAAGTATATCTGGCCTCAACTGTATACAATCAAACGCTAGTAAAACAGCTGGGGCTAACGAAACTTTGAATGGATCTAGTGAGCGAGATATTTCCTCTTGTTTAATAACAAATAAGTTTGCCACGAACTCTCAAAACTCTGTTGAACTAGCTGAAACTCATTACTCAGTATATTGGCGTTGTGTAATAGAAACGAAAGAAAGCACACTCTCACTGAGGGGTCATGCATGAAGGCAAGAATTTTTTATGCCTTTTTATTTGCTCTTCGATCTCCAGCTAAGTCATCTTCTCTGTGGTTCGTGAAGAATAAGAGGAGAAAATTCCACTGATCTAAGATTCGTTCAACCGAGGCTTTTAGGGAAATCTTTCAAGTACTTCTAGTCTCCAGCAACTTATAGTTTTCCGCCTGCCAAAAACCTGATGTGCCTTAGGCTCGCCCTGCCTCTTCAGACTGTTTGCTACATATCCTATAACATCCAGCATGACTTTTTAATAGACCTTTCAAATAGAATGTTATGCATTCCAGTTTGAAAAGCTCTTAAAAAGATTTCTATTTCAAAGCTGAATTATTTATTAGCTTTTACACTAACCTCCTGTAAAATACATCCAGAGCATACCAATATACAAACGAAATATTCAGCTAAGTCAGGTGCTAGGTACTTACGCAGAGAGGACTTTTGGTACCTCTTAAAATACCTCACAAAATGTTCGAACTGTTCGTGTTAACCTACATGTTACTTGTCAGAGGCAAGGTTTCTAGCTGGTCCAAAATGTCTTTACAAAATTTTATCAGTCAAAGAGTAACAAGATAGACATTGCAAAATTTGTGATTGGCAAAAAGAGGGATTTTCCAAAAAGAGTATATTAAACCATATTTTCACAATTTAACTTTTTTCTGTCATTTTGATAGAATAGGCTATACTCAGGACAAATTCTTGGGCATGTTTATGGCTGGTCCAAAATGTCTGTGCAAAATTTGATCAGTCTAAGAGTAACAAGATAGGCATTGCAAAAGTTGTGATTGGCAAAAGAGTAATTTTCCCAGTTACTCGAGTCAAAGAGTGAAATGAGGCAAAAGTGCGACAAAAAAAAACATGAAATAGTGACAGTTGTTAACCCTGCTCTAGACAAATACAGTCCATGGCATGGGATCCTTATGAGTGGCATAGTGTGTCAGTGTGTGAGCTGATGAAGACCAGTGTCGGTTGAATTAAGGATGACAAACAGAGTTAGGAATCTTTTAGGTAAACAGCTGTGTTTGTAGAGGGCAACAAGGGTGGATGAAGCTAATCGGCAGACATTTGAACTAGCATCTAAAACAATAATTGAATACATCCTTTGAAAATGGTGAACATTCCAGATATAAATGTATATGTAATAATGTGTAATAATTTTTGTATGATTTTGACACAACCTTTTTAGGGCGAATTGCTGCAAAAAATCTTTGAAGCTATACCCTCAGTTTCAAGCCATATCAAATTAGCGCACTGTTATTGTTTAAACTATATTGACAGCTGAATTGAACTCGGACATAAAGTTCATTTAGATAATAATGAAATTGGTATATAATTGAAGCTTTCAATAGCTTTAGCTGTTTTGCAAGAAACAAGTAGTAAATTATAGGCTATATTCTCGTACTTTTTAGAACATTAGATATCCTTTTACTAAACTAATAAAATGTTTTCTTCTAAATACGACTTTTAGAATCATATAACCTGTTGCAATAATTGCACAAGGTTGTTAGAGAATGATCAATTATATAATATTAACTGCCTAAAATAAAGTTTGTTGGCGCATTAATCCTCATTTTATGGGGAATTTTATTATGGTAGTCCAAGTTTGAAGAGAGTTCGTAGCCAAATCTCAAGCAATTTGAAAATTGGAAACGTTTAAGTTGGATTCTTAACGGCCTAACAATAGATTTCAGCATTGCCTATTCAGAATGGCCGTAATACCTTATTTAACAAAATAGATGTATTTCATAGGACACACGGGTGTGTTATTCAGGAGCATCAAAAAATTCTGCCTGGACAAGGAGGAGGGGTATAAAAACCAAAAAAGTTAAACTCTTGCTCTACACTTTTTCAGTTCCCCCTGGGTTTTTCAGAACACTTGTATGGCGAGAGGGGTGTATTTCCCATACTCAGTTCTTTGTGCACGTATTTTTATGCTGAAGTATGCTTGTACGTCTTTTATCCGAAAGTTAAGCATCCTTGTACGTCTTTTATCCGAAAGTTTCTTGATGTTTATTTAGAAAGATGCCTTACATTTTTTGGGCGATTCGGGGTACTACATGGAATGGCAGCTATCAGTTCACGAATTTTGTATTTTTCAGTCAGCACAATTGATTAAAATCAATAGTAAATAATTGTTTTAAAGCTCCTCCAGGGCCATATAATAATTTTCGCTTGTTTGACTCTTATCACACAATAGTCAAGATATTTTTTATTTTCCAGTCTGTGATCAATACTAGGTAATGACTTTTTGGTCCAGACAGCGTTTTACTAAAATAAATTACAGCTATACCAGTTATTACTTACATAGCTTGCGCTTTTTAGGAAGTTTAACAAGTATCTTAGCGACTTGAGTGATTCATCATTATTGTTCCAAATTACTAGTATTATACTGATGTTTCTTTTTATTGAAAAAGGGCCGGAATGACTAGCAGATAAACTCTGTTCGATTGGCTGGTTTTGAGCCCCCAACAGTGATTCAACAACGTTTGTTTATCTAATATGGCATTTTTATTTTATTTTTTTTACACAGAAAGGTATGTATAGGTGGGTAAAAATAAAATTTGGATACTTGTGGGTAAGTTATATGTGGGTAAATTGAATGATTGAAATAAAACCCAGTTCGCATACTTCTTTGGCTAATAAAAAACCCACTTTCGGTTTTGACAGTGGTCAAGTATGATTCTGATGCATGGGCGCTCAAAAAAAAAACAAACGGAGGAGGATATACTAGATGTTTTTCAGAAATATTGCCTTCGGATTGGATTGTTTTGGGTGCCCGACTGACTGACCGTATTTCAAACAGTAGGCTCTACAAAAATTGGGGTTCATTCCTGCTTTCTAGGGTTATATTGAGAGAAAGGCTGAGATGGCTAGGACACGTTCTGCGGAAGAAGGATGACATATTGCCAAAGATTTTCCTTTTTGGCCAACCGTTTGGGGCCAAAAGAAAAGCAGGTTGTCCTCGGTTAGGGTGGGAGGATGTCGTAAGGAAAGATCTTAGGAAAATGGGAACTTCCTGGGAGGATGTAAAGAGGGAGGCTTTGAATAGATTTGGATGGAGGAGGAGTGTGCGTAGCTGTGTTGGCCTCAGGCGGCTCAGTTTTAGGGTGAGTTGCTAGTAGTACTAGCAGTAGTAGTAGTAGTAGATGGTAGCACAGAGAAACAGATAAAAATGGTTTGACAGAAATATTTTCCTTCTTCTTATTGGCTTAAAATTTCATAAAAAAGGACCAATTAGGTATTGACTAATATGCGTTCATAGCACGGAACAAATTTATTTGGTGCAAATTCCCAGCTTAGTTTTTGTTAATATGGTTTCAAATAAATTTTGTTTTAGAAGGTTATTTGCCTCCAGAAATGTGGAATAATGTGATTATTTTAATAAAATATGTCTCAAAATTAATTAATGAAATTAAAGGCATTTTCTGACATAAAAGTATAGGCCCGTAATTTTTCTTTTTCTCATTTCTGACAGGTTTCGAATTTGGGCCACATAACGTTCTTTGACTTACAGTTGTCAATTTGTTAGGAGACTTAATTTTATACCAGATACTAAACCTACATCTTCCACTTTTACCACTTACAACTCATCGCAGCACCAAGCCACTTGAGCCACCGCAGCTGTGTTTTTTCTTCCTACACCCCAATATGTTCAAGTCTTCACTCTTTATTACCCCTTACTTAATTACTTTTCAACCTCCGACCATGCCTACGAAAGATTCCACATGGTTTCTTTGGCAAATATTCTTCTTCTGTCAAGGTTTTCTTAGCTCTTTGGCAAATATTCTTCTTCTGTCCACCCAGCTGTCGTCTCCAGGATGATGCTGGTTCTCTGACGAGGACGTCTCGATATATCATACCTCTTGGGCGATGTAAGGTGTGGTTAAGGAGGTTGAGGCGACTTCTTTTGATGATGAGAGATAGGTTTTCAAATTGGTCACAACGGCTTCTTACTCCGCTATTTGGAAATTGGAATTCTAGACCACCTGTTGATTCGGCGTAAATAATATAGGTAGCGGTGATTGAACGTATCCAAAGCATTCGCCTCTTCTGCCTGGGGCAGCCATGTCTCATAAGCGTAAAGTAGTACAGCACGAACGAATGCTTTGTAGACTCTAACTTCGGTTTTTGTCGAGGTCTGACGTCAGGCCCATAGTGCCTTTTTTAGACTGGTGAAGACTTCCCATGCCTTTGCTATTCGGGTAAAGATATCATTTCCAGCTCCACCGTCTGTTGTTACAATAGACCCAAGGTCCTTGAATGGATTGTCGTCCAAGTTAATTTGGCAATAAACAGAATTATTGAGGGTTATTAGTTTAGTATTGGAGCAAGCTTATGGTGATTCCCATGTGCTTCGAGGCCTCAGAAACACCGCTGATCATGTCCTGCAAGCCATCTGCAGTTGTTTCGAGCAAGGCAACGTCATCTGCACAATCTGAGTCTGTCAAGGATTGAAGAAAACCGTCTAGTTGTCCGAAGACAACACCACTGTCATTTCTCCGGGTATTATTTATTACCCAATCTATCACGTAGTTGAATAATGTGGGTGATAGGAGATATCTCTGTTTGACCCCAAACTCAACGGGAAACTTAAGAGCGGCGTTGCCTGAGATACTTCCTTCCGTGAGATTAAGTCGGCTTCATGTATTACGCTCCAATTTGTTTTTAATCTTTTCTTGAGATCTCATTCCACTCTATTCGAGGACGTTCTGCTTTTTTCTTTGACCCAAGATGAAATGCTGAAAAGCTAAATTTTCGGCAGCCCATCATTCTTCAATCGTAAAATACTACTACCTCTTAGGGTTTCTGTCATTATAGCCCTAGAAAGAGGGATAGAATCAAATTTTTGTGTATCTTATTGTTTAATGTGCAATCAATCAAACATGATCCTAGAACTTCGTTAGGCGATTCTTCTGGAAAACATATAGCATATCTTCCGTGGGCGCTTCCGAAGCGCCATGTTTTGTCAGAGACGTACTTGAATACTGTTATTACTTTGGCTTCCAATACATTTTTTCTGCTTGTCTTACACCATATAGGCTAACTAACAGAAGAGGAATAACACACTTTTTTGACAAGAATTTGAAATGATTATAAACCCTCCTAAAGGGTCAAAATAGAATGACCGCACTAATGCATCCTTATTTATTTTATTGGGCGTTGCCTTGGATTTTTCCAGGGGGAGGACTTCAGCCAATTAGGAGGGAGGGTTGAGTTTACCATCTTGTCAAAATTTAGCTTTAGACTTGCCTTTAAGATTTTTCTAGAAGGAGAGTGGGCAATGACTTTCTAAAGAGCACTTCCCCTTTGATCTTTGACAAGATGGCAGCTCAATCATCAAAAATTAAGATACGTTCCTTGCGGAAGAACAAGCTTGGAAGAATGAAATAGAATGGTACCTGCCATCATTGAGACAAAAAATATCACATTTTCGTCATTTATAATTTATCCCTTGTGGAAATTTTTGGCTCCCTTATATTTGGGATGGTCTTTAGACTTCCCTTATTAAAGAGTTGAACTTTACTTTGTCTCCATGGAACATCAGCCATGTCTTATTTCACCAGCTTCAACTAATCAAATTGTTTAAAAGTTGAAGTACCTCATCTAAGTTTCAAACCAATACACAAGTGTCACATCTATTTTTAGTTCATCCGTGTTTTTGTTTTGGGCATTAAAACTTTATTGTGTAGTTTCTCGTTGCATGTAATGGAGAAGGTAGCAAAGTCAAAAGCTTAACTTCCTTCCGTATAAACCTTTGTCAATTGAAATTCCATGGTTTTCAATTAACTCCAAGATTTACTAGATCGGAAAAGTTCTGTAAACTTGGGCAAGTTTGCTATGGGGGCAATAAACTTTGAACCGTAATTAGAATAGTTTTCAGAATTGAATTTCTATCTTATTCATCTCTAAGTTTATCCTCTAAGGCAGTTTGCTATACGGTAGAGGAAAGTGCTAATATATGGGTATGTCAAGCAGGCACGCACACTCGCGAGATTTTTATTGGGGTTTGTTTCCAATGGGAAACAAGGGACATTTTTGGCTGGGAAATATACTGCTAAAATCTCTGTCCGTTTTTATAATGACCAATGTTAGATACTAAATAGCAAATGGAAAGCTAGTATGCTTTTGTGCAAACTGATTCCGAGAATAAGATAGATTTGGCGATTGGAAATTCTGTATATTGAAAATGTATATTCTTCAGTCAACAGTTCACTAAGATAGGGATCCCCTAAGAACAGCAGATATCTTGTGTTACGACCTTAGGATTTGGCTCTTATTAACCCTGTTCGAATTTGACATTAGCCCTGCCCATGTGTTGAGCACCTATAGGTTATTATCTTTGGCTGAAATATTCTAAACATTTAAATTAATATATAATCGTAAGAAGTCTTATTTAATAAATAATCTTCAAAATTTCACCCGAGATAAACTTCAAATTTAGGGCAAAATCATTGTGGGTTAAACTGAAGCATGGAAATTAGTAAAAAATTTGTTATTAGGTTTAATTTAAAGTGTTAATTACTTTGAAATACAGTGAACAAAAAATATATTTATTTAAAAATCTATCCGACAGATTTTATCAAAAGTTATTCGGGTGAGCGGCACCAGTTATGTCGTAGGGCAAAGTTCGAACTGGAACAGCACTTATTTGATCCTTTAATTTTGATCCAAAAACCCTGTACTGAGTTAGGAGTACCTGTGTCTGGGACAGTTTTTGGGACGGGTATAATCGCTTTGACATTGGAACTTCTTTTGAAAAGGGATTTCCTCTGTTTGCAGAGTCGTAATTAAAAGTAAAGAAGCAAGATCTTATCTGTAAGACCAAAAACTAGTAAAACTAATGAACAAAAACTGATAATTACCTTTTTCATATTCGTTAGGATTCTAGCTTCGATCATTTACATACTTTCGCGAATATCAAAATATTTTAAAAGTAACTGTCTACGAAGGTCATCCAGTTCAATCATTAGTCCACTTGCCATCCTTTAGATATTGTGTGTCAGGGTCGTATCCAGGATTTTTTTTCGGGGGGGGGGGGGGGGTACAAGAAAAACTTTTAATACACATCGCAAGTTTATTTTTGTGTATTTTGTTACGTGTTTACGAGTCGGACAAAACGTAGGGGGGGGGGGTCAAATCTCATACCCCTCCCCGCCCCTTGGATATCGCTCGTTGTGTGTGAATTGTATTTTGAAGATAAATCTATGAATCGATTAATTAAAAAAACATTTATCTTCAATTCAAGTAAAGAGGAACATTAAGTTATATATATGTATATATATATATATATATATATATATATATATATATATATATATATATATATATATATATATATATATATATATATATATATATATATATATATATATATATATATATATATATATATATATATATATATATATATTATGGTTCGATGATCGAACCATAAATAGTCGGTATATATTTAGCTTAAAGTAGCTGGACAAATTTATCACAAAATCAATTTAGCGGCACATCCATCACAAACTACTGAAGGTGAAATTGAGCCACCTTCATATGGTCAAATGTACTTTTTAGACCCCAATGAAGCTGTTGAGGAACCCTCGCACATCCTTTAAATTATGGGATCTCTCATAATCTATGAATCTCTAGTAAAGGAATATTGAGAGATTCAAACGACTATGCCAAACGTTACGAAAAAATGCGAAAACTGGAAGATGATGCAAATCAACTTGCTGCTTTATTGAGATAACAATCTCCAAACATGCAGCTCATATTTACTTTGCCAGATGGTGTCGATTATAGACGGTTAAACCCTTCCGCATGTAATGAAGTATGCGCTGTGCTTACTCTTAATGCTGACTATAGTTTTCCACCAAATGAAATGGTTGTAAAACAGCGTAGCAGAAATTTTTTCATTTAAAAAATACCAACCATCGTGTGGAACCCTTTACCTACCCAATGTTGTATCCAGCTGGAACTAAGGATGGTCAAGGGGCATGCTATTTCAAATATCTTATGTAAGTCGTCTACATATAACACGACTTGAATTAGCAAGGAATCGTATCACTTTTCCACCTGAACATGCGAAAATCCTTTCTGTGCAAGCTGTTATACCCGATCTGCGTAGGATTGGTTTTAATGCTTTGCATTTTGGTGGAAGACTTTTCCAACAGTACCTCGCTGATACCGTTATTCGTGTTGAGAGTGATCGTATTGATGGATAAAATTTAACCAGAAAACTATTATGGGTGAAAACTACGTAGGTGTTAAGCGACTTCTTAAAGAACTTGCCTCGAAAAAAGGTGCATTCATTCTTGAAAAAGTTATACTACCGTCATCACTCGTCGGATTGAAGACGTATTGACTGCTGTTCATCGCCATGGACCCTTAGATTTCTTTATAACTTTGCCTTGAAATCCTGATTGGCCTGAAGTTAAGGAAAAAATACGTACCAAACTTGATGAGAATTCCATCACAAAACAGTCCCCTCAGGATCATCCTGATCTCATTACTCGAAATGCTAAACTGAAATATGACGATATAGTCAACGATAATGATAGGTATCAGATATTTGTAAAGGTGGGAGTATATGTTTATACGACTTAATTTCAAAAACGTGGACTACCACATATGCGTTTGCTATTGATCATGAGTCCTCAGGATCGAATCCATAATCCCGTTGAAATTGATGATCTTATTTCAGCTGAAATTCCAAATTCCAACGATCCATTATTAAGAGAATTAGTCTTAAAGTGGATGATTCATAATCCTTGTGGAATTTAAATCCAAATGCGATTTGTATGATTAATAAAAATGAAAAATTCCAGTGCCGTTACGGTTTTTCAAAGCAGTACAATTCAGTCCCATTTCTAGCGGATGCTGAAAATCCAAAGTATCGATGTCGTCATGATCCCAAATTAGACGAAATGAATAGAGAAGAATTTTCACATGACCGTGCTGTTTATCGAAAAGATTCTAATAATCCTCGAATTACTCGTGATAATCGTCATGTCGCCACATATAATCCTCATATGCTTAAAAAGTACAAATATCATATAAATGTCGAATATGTAGGAAATATAGGTCCGGTAAAATATCTATATAAATACATCTACAAGGGACATGATTGTGCTTCAATAATGACTGCCGAAAATAAACGGCACATTGTTTACAATGAAGCAGAAACCTATATAGAAGGATTATGCATTACACCAACTGAAGTATGCTGGCTACTATTTAGTTACGATATCCAGAAAAATAGCCATGTCGTTCAACGTTTAAATGTTCATTTACCAGGACGTTATCTAATGCAAAATAGCAGCCAAGCCCAAGAAGATTTACTAGATATTGGACAAGAAGGCTCAATGTCGGAAGTGTATTTTCGACACAAGGCGTTAAAACAAAATAAAAAAGAAGGTATTTCTCTATTATTGGGAAATGCCTGAACACTATAGATGGAATGGCAATACCAGTACATGGGAACAAAGAATCCGTCGATTACGTGTCTATTGGACGAATTCATAGCGTAAATGTTTCGGCTCGCAAAGCACTCGTAAATCTTTACGAGTACTTTTGTATCATGTGAAGAATGCAAAAAATTTTGAAGATCTTAAAACAGTTGATAACGTTGTATACTCCACAACAGAAAGCATGCCTGGCTCATGGCCTTGAATTCGACGATAAACAGTGGTTCGACCCCATGGAAGAATCGGTAGTGTCCAAAATGCCTTCTGTAATGTGAATACTCGTCACACAGATTTTTTTTGTTTTAATCCTGAGGATCCAAAAGCTTTTTGGGAAAGATTGAAAAATCAGTTGTCAGATAATTTCATTTTGTATACAAGACGAAATAATTTATCTAAAGATGTTGTAGTAAAGCGTACTTATCGTATTATTGCATCGAAGTTAAATACGATGGCAATAGAAGATCGAAATTTTAGTTTTTGGGTGGAAAGATACAGCATGGACAACATTGAGACCTATGAAAATGACCAGAGCTTGGAATTTCCAAATTTTACTGAGTCAGCTGTTACTGGACATAGTGTGTATTGGCTTCTGCAAGGAAAAGAGCTTGAAATTGTTGACATTATTCTAAAGGCTGTAAATGATCCTAATTATTTTGGGAAAAAATGTTTTATCATTGATGGACCAGGGGGTACCGATAAAACATTTGTTTATAAGACCTTATATCACATTCTGCGTGGAAAAAACTACAAAGTACAATGTATGGCTTATACAGGAATAGCAGCAACTTTATTGCCATTTCGACTAACAACACACAAGACCTTCGTCTTGAAAGTTCCATTTTCTTTACATTTTGATTCATGTATAAAACCTAAATAAAACCGAGCTATAGAATTAGCTTAAATAAATATTTTTCTACTTGACGAAGCACCCATGCTTCCCAAGTATGGCTTATAAAATATGGATCAGTTGTTGCGATCCGTTGCAAATGCAAACCTACCATTTGGTGGGAAAATTTTAATTGCTGGAGGTGATTTCCGACAGTGTTTACCAGTTCAACACCGAAGCAACCACAGTGAAACACTCGATTTATTAATAAAAAAATTCATCTTTGGAAGAATTTCAAACATGTTTCCTTTGAGAAAAATGTATGGGTCGATCCTGAACAGAAAACATTTGCAAAATACATACTCGAACTGGGAAATGGAAATTTTCCTAAAAATGAACTTAATGAAATTGAATTACCGGAAGATATAATTTCCAATGGAAATTTAATTGAGGAAGTATTTGGAGATTGTTCGTCTAAACAAAGTTTCGATTTAATGAAGGATCGAGGTATTTTATTTTTGTACTCCAGAATTCCTTAATTCCATTGATACAGAAAATTTACCATTGCATGACTTAAAAATAAAGAAAAATACGATAGTTGTGCTTTTGCGTAATTTTGATATTTCAGAATGGATATTATAAGCGCGGAACACAGCAGAACCTTCAGTCTGTCCACGAAACAAAGATGTAGTGGACAAGGAAGGAAACAATTTGGATGGAGATGAAGAAAAAAGGAAGGCATTTTTGTGTCTCCGAATGCATGTAGAGATAATAAAACGAGAGCATAGGATAACCAGACATTGAAAAACTTTCTATCCTAGGGTCTGCATCCTGCATCATTCCTTGCGGACTCTGTTCCCCTCTGATATTTAACCAAAGGGTCTGCCTGTTCCGGGTTTGGAATACAGAGCACCTTTTTATGCTTTGGTCGTGACGATATTGGAGCGCTCGTTCTCATATTTTTTCTTGCCATCTCCCATTAAATAACAGCAAAATCATAAGGCCTCATCGCTTGTGTGGTACATAACTTTCAATTTTCGAATATATAAAGGGTACTAAGTTTCATATAAAGGAACCCTAAAATCGATTAGTTTTTGTAGTAAGATGTGGAAATGTTAATATGTACATGTAGCAATATTACACATAAGTTCTATGTAGCAACCGTCCATTGTTTCCCTGTAGGCCTATTTATGTTTACAGACGAATGCACTACCGCATTAAAGTACCACTTCTGCAGCTGGAAGACTATGTATACATATTTTCGGTAGTTTAAAACAAATTGGGTTGAGTTTGTTATTGTCTTAGGCCCCCTTTTTTGCCAAAGTTTTTGTTCTGGGGCACAAAATTGCAAGCTTAGGATATAGAATTTTCATAATCTGTTCATTTGAGTAAAAAAAAAGGCCCCTGGGATCGTAAAGTTGTTTCGGGTAGAACATCTGTACGATCCAAATTCCAGCAGGATATATCATTCTCACATTCTGATTCAACTTACTAATATACTTTTGCATTTGAAATACATAATTTGCGGAAGTTGGGATCTTATCCCAAATATCCTTAAGTATCCCTAACAAATTTTTGACGAAAACAACAAGATCCTGAGTTTAATTTTGCATAAGAAGTCGACGCTTATTCAAAGTTTTATTTACTACTGAGTGACTGACCGACTGACTGATTCAATTACAAAATACTAAATTAAAAAAAAAGTATGGCTTACAACGACCGGAAGGACAAGGCAACAAAGCGCGAGATAAGAGAATGATTTTCAACATGAAAATCGTATTTTTTTAAATGTAAATACTGTTGTGAAAATTTACCCTTTATTTACAGTGTTTTACCCACAACTCAGTGGAAAGTAAAATTCGAAATATGCATTCCTGCTTACGCAACTCCAAATAGGGAGCAAATAGTTAGATATGACAATAGTCGCTGTTATTTTATATACCAGTTGCAAGTGACTTTCAGTGATATTTCTTTTAGTTTGTCAAGGATTTTCTAAATTGCTATGTGAACATTTGTTATTTAATCAATATATCTTCCTTAGGACGATGACTATGGAAGTGGTGACAAATCTCCTGGACTAAGGATTCCTCAAGGACCTCCACCATTACCACCTCCTCCTCCGAATCCAGTTGGACTTGATGGCTTAGGTAACAAACGATTTATTCAGCTTTTTGAAATTTGTTGGTTCCCAAAAATGTAATTTTTGTATAGGTTTCTTCACCAAAAGGAAATATTCAGCATATTTAATTACATTTCTGTCGTATGTTTATATTATTTGACAAAGTATTCCAAATAATTCGAATGTAAACATTAGGTAAGCTTAATTAATAATTCAAGAGTTTCCTGCAATCTTTCGGTAGGATTTGTAGAATATTCCTATTCTGTTTTCTATTTTTATGTATCTGGGCCCACTGAAGTGGGCTACACCTATCTGACCAAGCTATATCCAGTCATAACTCATAATTGTTCATTGGAAAAATTCCACTGAAGAAAAATTTCGTTGCAAAAGGTTACAGGTCTGATAGACAAAAAAGTGATTTTATGCCCAATTATCTAAACCCTTACGTATTTTGGCACATTTGCTTTTAAACAAATTCAGAAAAGGGTGACATTGTCAGTTTTTAGAGGAAATTCCCAGATATTTGACCCCTTAGCTTAGGAGCTTAGGATATTAAAAGTTCTTAAAAGCCTCTGCTGGAAACATAGTGACTATTTTTAGATTAATTTGATTGATGTATTGATTCTTTTGTATGGAAAACTACAGCAAACCGACGACTTATCTAAAAAAATATATAAACAAGAAATACATAGCAGTAAGAACAATTTCCTATCCTAAGCAATCATAGGTAGCGCAATAGCACTGCCTATCTATTTTTTTATTCATTTTATTTTTTACCAAGGCATTTCGTATAGAAGGAGTTATCGTAGATACTTCGAAATGAGCTCATTCGATTAGAAATTGAAAGTTCTATTGCTCTTTTTAAGAGTCGAGAGTGAATGGGGGGGAGCCCCACCCCCTCTTTCGTCCATCATTTCCACAAGAACATCAAATCTACATTTTTGAGATGACCATTTTGTTCAGCATAGTTGAAAGATCCAGAAATTATGTCTTTGAGGATACCCCCACCCCCCGCAGCCCTCAAGGCAAGGGCTTAAAGCTATACTAGTTGCCAATTGCTAACATATAAGGTTTTTATGGAAGGGGTTGTCGTATAAACTTCGGAGGGGGCTCATACGATTGAAAATCAGAAGCTGTGATCAGAAGCTCTGATCTGATCAATCAGAAGTGCTCTTTTTAACAGTCAAAAGTGATCGGAGGGCAACTAGGCCGCACCTCCCCCACACACACACACTTTTCCTCATATGAACCTAATACAATTATTGAGATAGTCATTTTGTTCAAAATAGTCCAAAGATCATGAAACAGTACCTCCAGGGTTAACACAACCCCACAGAGCCTAGGGACAAGGGTTATAAGTCATGACCCGGGTGTGTATAAAGTTTTATTCAAGGGGTGGTCGTACAAACTTTGGAGGAGGCTCATTTTATCAGAAATGGAAAGTTCTAGTTCCCTTTTTAAGAGTCAAAAGTAGTCGGAGGGCAATTAGCTCCTCAAGCCATGTTTTCAGCAAATCCCTCTGATCGAAATTTTAAGATTGCCATTTTGTTCAAAATAGTCCAAAAACCATAAAAAAAATGTCTCCAGCGTTAACACAATCCCCCGGAGCCTGGGGCATGGATTGTAAGTTGTGCCCCGGGGGCATATAAGGTTTCTATTGAAATTAAAAGTTATAGTGCCCCTTTTAAGATTCAAAATTAATTGGAGGCCAACCAGCACCCCCCCCCCTCATACCCATTATTTCTCCCCAAAAAAATCAATCAAAGCTTATAGAAAGCTATTTTGTTCAGCGTATTTGAAAGGTTCAGTAGATATGTCTTTAGGGATGTCACCCACTCCCCCCCCCCCCACAGCCCTTAAGGCAAGGGCTTTCCGTTAGGCAGTGCGTCCTTTGTTTGTATATAGTAATATGCTATTGAGAAAGGTGGGCATGTATGACCTTTACTTTCCAAAATGACGAAGGGCATTCAGCTCAGCCTTTCAGAAAATGTTGAGGGGAGTGTTGAACTAAATCAAAACACTTTCGGGTTGTCTAAAGGGTGTAACTCAGGAATGACTGAGTATATTAATTTGAAACTTTTATGAAATGAAAAGGTAGTGAAATTTAGTGAAAAAGGTAGTGAAAAAGGTGAGTGAAATGAAAATGAAAAGGTATTTGCGCGCTACTACTACTACTGCTACAACTACCACCATTACTTCTGCTACCACTACTACTATTACTGCTACCACTATTGCCACTAAAACTACTGCTTGTGTAGCGATTACTACCAAGGCTGAGGATACTGAAACGAACATCTGAGGAAATTTTGAGGTGAAAATTGAACTAAATCAAAATATACTATCTGCTTTGAAAGAGTTACTCGGTAGTTTGATGTTAATTATCTTGCCTTAAATATTTGAAAGTCATGTTTTCTTATTTTTTCAAGGGTTTCAAGGGCTTGCTCAGGTTTAAATGATATACATGTATTGAGGGGTTCCCTTAATAGATCTAAGAATCGATGCGTTCGACTCCAAGGTATCTTGCTTAATGAAAATCTCTCCTTCAAGCCTCATATTGGCCTCATTAACATGAAAGCGTCCAGAAGCCCTGGGACCCTTAAAAAAAATTTCCCTTTTTTTGGGTGGGGGGGGGGGGGTATTGTTTGGTTTGGTGATAGGAGTTTATTATTTAAAAAAGGTTTGATGAATGTATTTGCTTATTTTTTTTTTTTTTTCTCCCCTGTTTTTTTTTTCCTGGCCATAGAGCCTTACGGGGGAGACTATGTTGAAGTATTTGTTATTTATGTGTATAATTTACCGTGGATTTTGGTATTCACTGATACAATTATTTTTTTTTTTTTTTTTAAATAAGTTCTATTCAGTTTTATCAAAAAAAAAAAAATACAAACTGTCAAAAGTACACGTATCAGCAATATTTTTGGAACGGCTTACCGTATCAAGATGAAACTTCCAGGGCATCATGAGGGGAATTTTCAACTGATCAAAAGGCAACATGTACATGCTACTACTGTTATCAATGCTGCTGCTAATGCTGTTACTACAACTACTAATACAACACTAATACTTCTAATACTTCTCCTACTACTTCTACTACTACTATGATACTGCTACTATTAAGACAAAGTCGACTAAATCGAAACACACTCTCTGAAAACTTCGAAACACTTTCAGCTAAATCGAAACACACTTTCTGCATGCCAAAACAGCGCATAATTTACATAAACAGAACAAAATATAATAACCAGAACATGATTTGCACTTTACTTAAAAAAAAACGAATGTCGACTGACAGTTTAAATATATTTCAGAAAAGCGAAAATTGTGTTTTGGTCTTCAGAAGGAACGGGGATCGTTGGCCCTATTCATGTTAATTTCTGCTCGTTTTGAGTTGGAATCGGTTATTTATTATAATTTCTGTTCGTTTTGGGTTTCATTTATTTATTGACTGTGATTTGTGGTAATTTTACGCTTGGAAGATTGTTTGAATTTATTTCTGCTGATTTTTGGTTTAATGGAGCTGTTTACTTTTCTTTTAAGAACTTATTTTGTAAATCTTTTTTTAATTTAATCACAAAAGAAAGAAAGAAATAAAGTAGGCACATTTGGTCATTTTAGTCTTTTAATCCAAGAGGATCTTACCCATTCTGTATCATTTTTGTAACTGGTAGTATCTTGAAGAAATTCCCTCTAACTATTTGTCAGGTCAATTAAAGAACTTTTGTTCAATCTTTATTTTTAAAATAACAAATAGTTTTTTCAGCTGAAAGTAAAGATGAACATTAAAACTTAAAACGAACATAAATTATTACGCACATGAGAAGAGTTGCCCCCTCCTCAATACCTCGATCTTCACGCTATGGTTTTGAGTACTTTTTAAAAGATTCTTAATTAATTAAATTAAATTGTTCTAATTAAACGGTCCTTGTATTTCAAAAGTCGTTTTTTAAAAATTGGGACAAAAAGTCAAACTTTTTCTGATACACTTAATCAGATGGTGTAATTTTCATTAAGACTCCTTGACTTTTTTGGGGTTGGTTCCCCCCTTTTCGAAAATCAGGCGAATTTTCTCCGGCTCGTAGCTTTTGATGGCTAATACAAAACTTAATAAATCTTATTTATTTGAAATCAGCACAGTCAGCCAATTCTTTTGATGTATCTATTGATATCACAATTCCCTTTTTAGAGTGTTGGTTACTATTTAGCCGAGTCGCTCCTTACTTACAGTTCATTGCCATGAACTGTTTGACTTTATTTATCCTCTACTTACTATATTGAAAGCTAATTTGGTAGTGTATTTTAGCTGTCGAATTTTGCAATTAAATCACTTGTCCGAGTTTTCCAATAAGTATAAATATTTATCCATATCGTTTCTGTGCAAATAGGATTCATATGGATTAGTCCCGGATGTGATCCAATTAGACAGGATTTGTCAAAATACGTGGCAACTGGCAGCAAAGGCCTTCTGACAACAGGCATAAAACCGAGAAAAAACAAAGCGTATAGTGTTTTGTAAGGATTGGAGAAACATTGCTATTCCCCCCTCTTAATCCACAATTCGTTCCAAAAAGTCACCCTGCCTCTCCCCCAACAAAATGGTCCCTGAAAGTCGTAGCTCCGTTCCAAAGTCGTGAGTCCAAATAGTATTAACTTACTAAAACTCAGTGGCGTTAAGTCACAAAAATGCAAGCGGTGGGGAAAGAGACCAAATATATATTCAAAATCGGGGGGGGGGAGGAGGTCAATTCTGCTATGTGTTTAAATTTTTTCAATGAAAATTTCAATTAAGGCATTCTTCAATGAAAACACCCATAAAAAGTATTTTCTAAAATCTAGGGAAGGTAGAAATGATTCCCTCTAATCCAATCCTTCTATCTATATGTGCACAACGTCTAATATCTCTTTTTTCTAAAATAAAAACTGCAACTTATAAACAGAAAGAATTGTATTGTCAGTGTTAAAGTTTTTACTAATGAGAAAAAAACTAACCTCGGGCTCGAACCCTTGACCACAAGGCTGTCCAGTCTGAGCCAACTAGGTTTTCCAGCTGAATTTAAACTTTTGTTGTATTCATAGATGCGTATCAGGGCCGTAACCAGTATTTTTGTTTGGGCAAGTTTTTTTTTTGGGGGGGGGGGTACGAAAAAAGCTTTAAAAAGTTTCTTTATATGCATTTTGTTACGTTTTTACGAGTCTGAAAAAATTTTGGGGTAGGGGGGATCCAACCTAACCCCCCCCCTTGGACACAACCTCGATGCGTATAGACTGGTTTTCTATAAATGTGATTATTTTCTTAGATGTAAAATGGACCGATGAGATAAAGTGATGTTATAATTTGTACTCATTTTGGATCATTGCTCACTCATCAATTGAGATAATTGCACGCATTTTCCCAAAACGGATCAAGGAGCTTGATTTTGGATTTTCTGACGCCAAACGATATTGACGATCTCTGAAACAACCATTAGGATCAACCGCTGAAACTATTTAGCGTCAATTAAGATATAATCAAGTCCAATAAATCTCTACCTATTTGGTTCTATATCTATTTTCTTGTGGACTTTTCTATCTCCAATCAATTTTTGGCTTAAAAATAATAGATAAATAACATTTAAGAGCGACCTAAAATTTCCTTGGTGGATATCCTTTTAATAGCTGAA
Source organism: Artemia sp. Qi Xiang Cuo (assembly GCF_049724085.1). Lineage (NCBI taxonomy): Eukaryota > Metazoa > Arthropoda > Branchiopoda > Anostraca > Artemiidae > Artemia > Artemia sp. Qi Xiang Cuo. The sequence continues at coordinate 23,182,476 of NC_142802.1, read as the reverse complement.
AATTAGCTTGATTACTTTGACGAAAAACTAATATAATAAGTTTGAGTTCCTAAATTCATAGCTGCACACAAGGGTGAACATTAGCACAGGGAGTTCTGAGGTTCTTCCTTGGGGGGGGGGAGTATAACAAACCTGTTTAGGTCACTTTACTAATGAAAAGGAAACAAAGCTGTTGTGCTAAAAGAGGACTCCATTGGCCCCCTTCCCCATGTGCTGATGTTTTCGTCAATTTTTTTTTAACACTTGTCTAGTATTTTTCTCCCTTCTTATACCAAACACACTTCTGGCCAAGAATTGATACTTGATGAATAATGAAGTAAACTACTATTGGGCGTGGGTTTTACCTTTCTTTTTGTCTTTTTTTTACATAATTGCTTTCTAAAAAAATACCATATGTGAAAACCATTGATACCGAAAGTGTAGGCTTGTCTTTCCCTGCCGGGCAACTACTGCAACTGATTACAATGAATAATATATTCAAATTTAGAATGAAAAATTTCTCATAGGTTCATTTTTGGCACTTGTACCGTGAGATGATCTTCAGCCCCAAACTCTCCTTTCTCCTGCTAAGTTCCGAGGTTTTCAATACTCATTTGTATATAATTTGTCAGTTTTTATTTGATTTTGTAATCCCTCCCTGTCCCTAAAATAGAGGTTACCTTCAAATAAATTCATGATTATGTCCCTGAATCAGTTGTGTGCATTTTTCTTCTCTGGAGCTGGACGAGTTTTATCTATTTAGCGTCTACACGAAAGATTCTATTTTATGTCTGTTAATTTTCTAGATTTGTTTTTATTGCATTAAAAAAAACTTTTGTGGAAAATAAATCGTCTATATTTTAGGTATCATACTTTTACGATCAGACCTTTTTATAATTTTGCACTAACAACATCCATACAAATCAGCCTCAAAATATGCAAATTCGCAAATTCTAATCAGTAAATACAAAATCAACATTTTAAAATCTCAATATTCAGTAACTTGTTGCCCCTACTAGACTTAACATTTATTGGCTTTAGCAGAATAATCTTTGTTTGCAAAGTAAAGATTATAGGATTCTTTGAAAATTTAGCGAAAAGTCTTGGTGATCTATATATTTTATATATAATAAAAAAGAACCGATTTCTAAAGATATGATTGATAAACCCGTGTAAATCTATGTGCTTCTACCGAAATAGCGGCAACTTGCTGCTTAAATAGAATAATCTTGCCGTCATTTTACTATTGAAGACACTAATAGTTTTACTATCTGTGTATTTTCTTGCTGGAGCCACAAGTTACCGTTTATTCATGCTGGGATTTGAACTGAATGGAATCCCTAGTGCTTTACAGAACCCCCTTGCTGATACTAGTGGCAATTTAAAAAAAGAGCCAAGGACTCTTTGACATTAGCTCGCACTCCTGTGACGCATAATGGGCCATTTTTTGTCTTTATTACCCTTAGATGTCTTCTGGTCTTGTGCGATATAAACCCTACTTAAATATTCATAAAAAGGGAATCCAACTGAATTTATAACCCAGTCCTGGTGACAGGTCTTAAGAATAGCTTAGGTTTTGAGACGAAAAAGGTGTAATTTTTTAATTTTTTTTTTCTTAAAGACATAGAAATCAATCGTTTAGGTAATATTCTGTTGCCCCATATTAAGATTGCCAACGCTGAAGTTGAAACGTGTAAGAAATTACTCTGCACAGGTAGAGTACACACATCAGGTGGGTAAAGGACTGTTCAGGCTTATGTATAAATAAAACAATAAACTGTACGTGTATAACTCTTATTCTCCACGCTCGTTCATAGTTGGAAAAATTTGTACACCAAATGTTTTCAGTTATCACAGCAAGTTCAAAGTTCTTGTTGTTAAACTTGCACGACTGCTATTTTGTTACATTAGCAGAGTAGTTACTCTCTCTTTATTATAATCTCATTAAAAACAAATCCTAAAATTATATTGATTTTTCCTTTCATTAACTCATTTTTGGCAAAAAAAAAATATTAGACTTTTCTTCTTTCCGCTCTTAAATACACACGTGACACGAAAGTCGGCAGCCTATTGGCTTTGAATAGCCCACGTACATTTTTTAGCACAGAAAATAGGACTCGCTTAACCCGTTGTAAGTCCCTAGCTTATCCAGAAACGTATCTTAAAGTTTAAGTTGTGTGTTACTGGAAGTAATATGTGTATAGTTGAAGAGTTGGATTGTGAAAATTCAGATGTATTTCAGCTGAAACTGTCCCTCATGCATTAATTATAAAAAAAAGTTTTTAAAAGAAAAGCAAAGTCGGGAAACCAAAACAATCCGCAGGCAATTTCTAGCAACTCCTTCATCTAAAACATCTAGCAACTCCTCTTCTGTTTTTCGAAGCGCCCACGCTTCAAAACCATTCTTAACCACTGTTATTACTGTAACTTCCAATATTCTAATCTTAGTTCGCAAATTTAGCTTTCTATTCTTCCAAACTTTTTTCAGCTGTGAAAAAAAAAGAACACCCTGGGCCTTGGCTATTCTACTTATAACGTCTTCGCTGCACCAATCAGAACTTGCGAAACCTCTAAAACTTCATTCATTTTGTCAAGGCCGTATCCAAGGGGGGGGGGGGTTACCCGGTTTGAACCCCCCCCCCCCCGAAATTTTTGACCGAGCCGAAAATAAGTCGAAAATTAGTAGAACCTAGGTAAAAATCAGTAAAATTAGTCGAAAACTGAGTCAAAAATTAATAAAACACCCCCCGAAAAAGTCAAAAATTAGTCAAAAACCCCCCCGAAAAAAAATCCTGGATCCGCGCTTGCATTTTGTTAACACTTTCATCTAGGCTACTTAAATTGTCAGCATAATCTGTGTCTAGAAGAGTATTACTTCCCCACGTAATTCCGTGTTCTCCCATTGCCTTTGCTGTGCTCCTTAACAAAAAGTCCATCAAAATTATCGATATACGAGGCGTGCTATTAATTGAGATCCGTTAAATCATAAGTACACAACGAAATATTAATTAAAAAAAACTAAATTTATTTTCAAAAAGTACATACTTTACTCTATTTAACAGCATAGTTGCCAAGTTTGTTTTAACGCTTATCATACCTCTCAGCTAATTTTAAAGTAAACTCTGTATAAAAACTTGACGCCCGTTCCGCTAACCAGGAATTCACTTCCGTTTTTACGTCGTCATCACCATTGTAACTTTTGCCACTGAGGTGTGGCTTGAGATGGAGAAACGGATGGTAATCCCTCGGCGCAAGATCAGGACTATATTGTGGGTGATCTAAAACTTCCCAGCCAGAACTGTCCAACGAATTACGGGTCTGACCAGCAGTATGAGGTCTTGCATTGTCATGAAGAAGGGCAATTTCCTTTGTCAGCATGCCTTTTTTTTTTTTTTTTTTTTTTTTTTTAATCGCTCTGCGGAGATTTCTTAGGGTTAGGCAGCAGAGGCGGACTGGGCCGGGGGGCAAGGGGGCAATTGCCCCCTATGCCAGTCAGTTTTGGGCCACTTCGGGCCGGTCGTTTATTTTTTTTTTCTACGTACACAATTGCAGTTGACACAATTTTCAACAAAAAATTCCGCTTGGAAATTTTTTGGCTGTGTTATTGTAGGCCTACATGCAGATTTAGCGTAGATACCAGCATCCTACCCTCGGAAGGGAAGGATGCTGGTGTCAAACAGGTTTGTTTTTGGGCTGAAATCTGATAAACACAACCTGGAGGTTGTCACTTGACTCAGGTTGGATTTTATGTGTGTCACTACGACGCACTGACTGCGTGCCCTAATCCGTTACAAGCTAGTAGGAGAGTCAGTTCAGTCCATACTGGAGCGGCAACCGTCAAGGTGTTCTGTCGTTTTCCTAAGTAAAGGGATTTAAGCTTAGAAAAAGCGTAACATTTTGGCTATCGCGTTCATCAGATTTAAACTTGTGAGAAGATGGACGAGATGACTGAGGAAAAGTTAAGGGAGGTGCGGTAAACTGAAGCGAAGAAAGGAGCCTTCCGAGGCTTGAAAAGACCTAAGACAGAGAAAGCTAACATTTGTATGTAGAACTATCGTCATTAAAAATTTTTGCCGCTTTTTTCAACTTCTGGGCTAGGATTCTAAGTTTTCTTTTAAGTTGGTTTTAGATTTTAAGTATTTTTTTCGCATGATTGTCACTCTTGATTACTTAGGGGGCAGATCTTGATATCAAAGAGCATGTCAGTCTTTTGAGACTGCGGCCACTATACCATTTCTATTTGCACGATTACTGACCAAATTAGTTTCTAGGCGACCGCAGCTCGGACAGAGCCCCACCCATTCGAGGTTCATTAAGTTGACCCTATGAGTCATTGTTACCTCAGTATAACTTTCGTGTTTTTACAGCGTTTCTTTCCAGTCTCAGGAGATTAGGCCTGGCTAAACGACGCCTAAAAAGGCAGCTTTTTTTTTTGTTCGGCAATTTTTTCAGATTTTGCTTTCAGAAAAAAAGGTCAATGATCCCATCGGATTATTTCACAGTACTTGGATTTTGGAAATATCCAATCGAATCATTGAACCGTGGTAAAACGTGGTTTTTGTTGGTGGATGGTCGAACAGTGAATTTGAATCAGTTCGGGGTTTAATACCTGCTATATTTTATAAACTTCTTGAGAAATTCACCCTACCTTGGCTGCTTGTATGTATGGGTGTTGTTATGCTTATATTCCATTTTTTAGAACTACATCGAAGAAGCACACAACATCGACCCAGTTTCAACAGAGGGGGAGCCAACATCGTCAAATACTGCAACACCGTCCGGACCAGTGGAGCCAGTAGTCGAGGAATCTATACCGTATCCGAGCCAAACTGAAAGTGGTGGTGACTCAGACGCGAAGCTAGCTGACGATGAACCGCCTGTGCCAGAAAGCGTGTCCATTTCCTACTCTTTACCGCCGAATTCGACACTAGCTCAGAAATTAAATTCATAAGGTCACATCTTTTCCAAGCGACACCACCTCAAATAGAAAAGACTAGCTTTGAATTGGCTTCGATTTACAACCAGAAACTTACCACCGGTTCCGTCTCACGATCCTGGGTTACTCTTTAAACTAGAAAAAATGACAGTAAAAATAATTCTTTGTAGCATATGCATTCTGTTTTCCGACGGAAAGTCGCTGTTTGTTTCTAGGTTCACCAATTTTAGACATTCCCGTCAGAAAATCCAGGCACATGGAAAAGGCGAAAGGTCAAGTCACTGTGACTCAAGCAAACGCTCAAGCTGAAAATTGCCGAGACATTGGATGTTATATAAAAACTGCTTCGGCCAGTAAACTGAATCTTGCAAAACATTAGAGAACTGAATGCCCTTTCCGAGGTCCCGAAGCTGTAGGGGAGAAAAGGATTACCTTTTAGAGCACACGACGATCAGGAGAGACTTGAGCTTCTATCAAAGCACATAAACCACGAAAACACTTGAAATATGACGCCCCTCTTAAGCAGCATCTGGAAAAAGCAATAGAGGATAGCAGCAAAATTAAATCTAACATAGATGCGAGCAGGAAAGCCGGAGACGCAGCTATGGATCGTGGCTTACTTGTCACTTTTCTTTCTAAGATGACTGTCCAGAGAGTGATAAGGAGCATTTTGAAATACATGTGGAGAGCTACAGTGAACGAAATCGATGAAAAAAGGTATAACATCCAAATGGACACAATTCAGGACCCTGGGCTTGTGGACCAGGCTTCTATCGTGTTAAGATATTTGAAAGATGAAGAAATTCACGAGCGGCTCTTTGCTATCTTACCTGTCCAAATTTTCAGCGGCAAGGGTATGAGCAAACTTTTACAAGCCTAGATCAAAGAGCATGGACTTAATTACGAAAGGATAGCCGGGAAATCGTTTGACGGTGCTTCTAACATGAGGGGCGAATTTAACGCACTTTGTTCTCACATTAAAAACCACATTCCAGATTCGGTTTATAGCTGGTGCTACAGCCACGTTATAAACGTTTGCGTCGTATTGTTGCGCTGCAACAGAGGCGAGGAATCTCTTCGGCAGCATGAAGAGAATTTCATGTTTCTTTGCTGAGTTATCCAAACGAATGGACCCGAAGTGACAACAAGTAGAGAACACAGAAGAAAGGCAGTCAAAATTGAAAAGGTTACAGAAAATTGGTGAAACTTGTTGGTGGGCGAAAGAGAAGTCGCTTGTTTGGATGTTTTCTGGTGACAATTGCCTGTATTTAGATTCAGTGCATGTTTTTTTCCTTGGTGAAAAACAACAGTTCTTTCGATTCAAAAACTGCATCTGAAACCCACTTACTGCTAAGTAAGCTTACAGAGTACAAACTAATCCTAACCGCTCACTTGTTTATACTGTATTTGAAGTCATTGGCTCTATTTCAAGGTATCTCCAGGACAAAAGGATTGGACTTCCTGACGGCCTGGAATATGCTTGATAAAGCAAGAAAGAATCTAGAGATTCTAAAAAGTCTATCAGATAATTTCAGCAAAATCTTGGAGATTGTTACTGCAAATAGCTCTAAATTGGATGTATTAACAACTGGGTTCAGAGGCCTTGAGGATCGTGTTAAAAGCCTAGAAACTACAGTAACTGACTCGATATCGATAGTTTCAGCGCTAGAACCGAAAGTTGTTGCAATTGAGAATGAGAATAAGAATATGACAAATCAAGTGAAAGTCCTCGTTGATGAAAATCAGCTTTTGAGATCCGAGTTGACTAGTATCTCGACACGAATGATGAATTTAGAAAGCAAGCCTTCAGAAAACAATATTTTGATTTGGAATATTAAAGCAAAGGATGAAATTGAAGGTGCTACAATTTTCAAGGAGATTGTTGTGCAGGGTCTGGGTTTAGATGATGTTCCGTCATTTAAGATTTTGGACTTTAAACCAGATAAGAAATTCTTGAAAGTTGACTTATTTTCGAAAAGCTCTAAATTACTACTGCTGAAGAACGCGAGGAAACTACAAGGAAAGTCTATTTGTGGTTTTCAGAATATTTATATATCAGATGATGCTCCGCAATGTGTTCGAGAAGCACGAAAAAAGCTGATCTTGACTCGCATGAAGCTACGTGAACGCGGCATAGAAAGTTGGGTCTCTAAGTCCGTGCCCCCCTGCTTGTTCATAAGGCGTCCAGATGGCTCAGTTACAAAGTACAATGCTGGTGAATTTGTACAGGAGCTTATTAATCCCCAAGATGGTGAAATGGCGACTAGCAGTGAGCGTATCCAAGCTGGTCGGAGAGGCGCTAGAGGTAGTGGAGTGGCGTTCTGAAATGATATTAGATGAAATTTCCCTTAGTCTGTTTGCTAGTGAAATATAATAAGTTAATATTATGTTATGATGAAGTTAATAATCAGGTTCCCTGAAGTTAACATACCAGAGTATTAAAAAGTATGTGTTTTGACAATAAGCATGTTTTCGTTGTATCCTTTCGTTATTTTAATTTTTTCTATGTTTCTTTTGTTTTTTTTATATTACTTTCGTTCAGTTATATGATTGAATATTTGGGATTTCTGTTGCTGAGTACAAGTTCTGCCCTACAATGTACGTTGAAATTTTATAATGGTATTAAATAATGAGAGACTGGCGCTGCTTGAGAATAGTCACGTAAAGTTTGCGGATCGAATGAATGAGATGTTAAATCGAGAGTTTGATGGAGATGGGAATAATCAGGTTTGTTTGGAAAATTCTAAGTATGTATTTGCAAGTGATCTTAAGGATTATGTGACGCGGCGGGGGCCACAAACTCTGCATATATTACATCTAAACTGCCGGGGGTTAAATAGTTCTCTACATTATATTTCAGAATTGTGTTCGGATCCGAATTTTGATGTGTTGGCGTTGACTGAGACATGGCTTCGGAATGATAATTCATCTTTGTTAGATATTAATGGTTATGAATTTATTAATAGGAATAGGGAGACTCGACAGCATGGAGGATTAGCAGTTTATATTAAATCAGGTTTTGCAGTTAAGACTAGACAGGATATTTGCATTTATCGCGAAATGATTTTTGAGTCAATGGTGTTGGAAATAAGTAGAAATGGATCCAAGTTTTTGGTTCTTATTTTGTATAAGCCGCCTTCTGCTTCAGAGATAGAGTTTTTAGAGTTATTGGAGCAGCAATTGGAAATGTTGAATGTATCAGGTTGCCCAAGTTTCATAGCGGGTGATTTTAACATAGATATGATGGTACTTAGTAATCGTGCAACTACTAGTTTGTTAAATTTAATGTCTAGTTTCGGATTGTTCCCAGGTATAAATATTTGTACAAGGATTTGTAACACGTCAGCTAGTTTAATTGATAATATATTCACGAACGTGAATTTTTGGAAACCAGGAGTGCTGGTAAATGATGTTTCAGACCACTGTGGAGTGTTTCTTTCTGCTGAAGTGGACCATAATTATACAGCTGGGAGTTTTTGTAGCCCAATTGTACCGACTGTGGACGCGGATTCTCTTGTACGATTTAAGAATGAATTAGAGTGTATGGATTGGGAGTTTTTGAATGCAATAAGTGATCCGGATCTTAAATTTTGTAAGTGGTATGATCAATTGTGTAGTAGTCTAAGAGAAAACTGCCGGATGCGTAAAAAAAAACAAGAGTAAATATGATTCTGCAAGAAAACCGTGGATTACCAGTAGTCTTCTTAGATCTATGAAAAGGCGCCATGAATTATATAAAAAGAGTATAATTGAGGCAAGCGTACTAAACCAGCAAATTTATCGTAAGTATAATGTTGCTTTAAATAAATTATTGAGGAAGGCTAGAATTGAGTATTTAGCTAAAGAATTTAAAAAGAGTGAGGGTAACCCGGCAAAGACGTGGAGTCTCCTCAGGCCTCTTATTGGCAAGAGAAGAGTTACGTTGCCAAATCTTCAGACAGATCAAACTCCAGTTCAACTTTCCAATCAGATGTGTGATTATTTTTCTAGTGTAGGTAATAATGTTGCCGGATCTATTTATTGTGATAGGAGTGATGGTACTTTTGATCAATATCTTCCTCCCAGTTGTGATACTTCTATTTTAATGACTAAGGTAACGGAAAGTGAAATAACAGATGTAATAATGGGTATGAAAAATAAAGCTTCAGGTGTTGATCTAATATCTATAAGAGTGCTAAATTTTGTTCTACAGTGTGTTATTAAACAACTGGTTTCACTAATAAATTGTTGTTTTAAAAGTGGTGTGTTTCCAAAGTGTTTGAAACGAGCGAAGATTGTTCCAATATTTAAGGGGGGTGATAAAAATGATATAAGTAATTACCGTCCCATTTCGCTGCTACCAGTTATTGCTAGAATTTTCGAGAAGCTAGTATATATAAGGCTAGAAAAGTATCTTGAAAAGAATTTGTTTTTTTATCAAAATCAATTTGGTTTCAGAAAAGGTTATTCTAGTGAGCATGCAATGTTGTTTTTGACTACATATGTTAATGATGCATTAGACAATAACCTTAAAGTTGCATCAATTTTTCTGGATATTGCGAAAGCGTTCGACACTGTATCTTATGATATTTTGTTAATGAAGTTAGAAAATTGTGGTATTAGGGGAAATGCTTTGAAGTTGTTAGAATCATTCTTAAATTCAAGGTCAATGTTTGTGGAGGTTAATGATGCACGTTCTGACAGTAGATTTATAAATTGTGGAGTTCCCCAGGGATCACCCCTAGGCCCACTTTTGTTTTCTATTTATATAAATGATTTGTCAAGTGCAGTTGATGGGTTGTATACTATTATTAAACCTCCTCTAGAGACACTTAAACCTAGTAAAGCCCTAGTTATGTTTGCTGACGACACGAAATTAACCGTATGTGGTAGGACTGAGAATGAATTGATGTCGCAATTACGAGAAGGTTTTAAGAATATAGAAAGGTGGATGAGAAGTAATAGGTTAAAACTTAATTGTAATAAGTCTTGTTTATTGATATATAGCAGATCTCCAAGTTATTACCCATGGGTGAATAATTTAAGTAATGGTACATCAATGATTCCACGAAAGAGGAGTGTTAGATATTTGGGGATTATTATTGATGAAACTTTAAGTTTTGTAGATCATATTGATTGTGTGTCTATGAAACTTGCACGTAATGTTGGAATTATGCGTAAACTGAAAAATTTTCTCCCAACTAGTATATTAAGATTATTGTATTTTTCAATTGTACATCCATATCTATTATATTGTTCTTCAGTATGGTCGTCTACTTTTGGAACGCATCTTCTGCCCCTGCGTGTACTACAAAATTCGGCAATAAGGCTTTTGATTGGTAAGGATAATAGAGGATCATCTGTTCGTAATGAGTTTATGACGCTGAAGATTCTACCGGTATCGGGTCTTTTTAAATTTTATAAAACACAGTTCATGTTTAAGTATCTTTATGGTAGTGTTCCTGTTTGTTTTAAGGGAATGTTTGTGAGTGGGGGTGATGTTCATGAGCATGGAACTAGAAATTTGGAAGAATTTCGAAGACCGATTCCGCAAGCGACAAGATCATTTTTTCTATCCGTCATGCCGGTCCGAGTGCTTGGAATAGTTTACCAGTGGAACTTAAATGTGTGGATGACCTGCTGCTGTTCCGTAGTTTATTGAGATCGTATTGTTTAGTAATTTATTATTTTTAATGAATGGGCTAAAAAGGGGGGGGGGGGTACGTGATTATTGTCAGGTGGCTATGTATAGTATGTTAGTACTAGTTTTTGAGTTGGAGGGCAGAACTTGTATTTGTATTCATATTAACTGAAAAGAGTTATTATTTTGGATCTTATTTTGTTATTATGATTTTTTATGAGTTTAGAAGGGATTAACCCCGCACAAGCTTGCTTCTGGGGGTATTTTGTTTGTTTGTTTTTATGTATATAGTAAAATAAATCCCAGTTATAAATTGAAAATTGAGAGCATTTCCTTCGAAAGCGTCAAAGAAAACGCCTCCAAGATCGTGCCAAAGATCCAGGGCCTTCTAGAGGCCAGCTTGAAATTAGGTCAGAGCTACCAGCTCTTCGCGTTGACAAGAAAAAATGCATGTCAGAAGAAACAGTAAAATATTCTCGTCCTGAAGATTCGGAAGAGCGATTTCAAGTGTTCAGGTTAGTAATTGATCAATTACTAGATCAAATAACAACGAGCCTAAAAGAAAGATTTTCAGAAAACAAACAGCTTATTTCTCACGTATATTTCTTGCAGCCCACCATGTTCAGCCTCGTACGTCGAGGTGAAATTCCAGAGTCGGCCCTTCGAAACGGTGCAGAGATGGTGATGGTTTCTCATGGCAATTTTAGGTCGTAGCTGAAAAGCTTTGTCTCAGTTTATGACGAAATTATTAGCATGGTCCGTAAAAATAGCCGGGAGTGGTCTGTTGCAGAGTGTGCAGCAACCGCATAATTTACGCGTATCGGCTGCTATTAAGGCTCAATCTATGCTCATCAGCTTATACCTTAATTTTTCTGGCCTACGAATATCTGCTGACACTTTCGTTTTCTGAAGTCTGCTGTGAAGGATCCTTCACCAAGCTGATGCTCATTCAGACAAGATTAAGAAGTACAATATCAGATGATCTCTCGGAAGCATTCATGATTATGTCATGGGAGTCAGAGCTGCCCGATTTAGTGCAGTTTGAAGGTAATTTAGAAGACGTGAAAAGAGATTCGAAGACTTCAATATCGCTTTTATCAGTGCAGTAGTTTTTTCTCTTTTAGTTGAGTTATTTTGTTTTGTATCTGATCAAGATATATATTTTGTTTTCTGATGGAAAATCGAAAGTGGTGTTTCTCAGTGGTGTTAAACATCCTTCTGAAGAGGGAAAATACCGTGGATGTTCTTTGGCCTAGACGAAAGCTGAAAATTTTAACAGATGGAAATGCAATGGCGCTTTTTCCCTTTGTGTGAAAACCTGAGCAACACCAAGTCCGACAAAGCATCAGGGAGATTTGGCACAAAAAATGATTAGTGGCATCTGTCCTCTTCCTACTGTAAGCCTATGTTTACTTAGCGGGTAGTACTCATTTGCCTTGCGGCGCAAGTTTTGGCGCAAACTCGGACAGAGCCCCACCCATTCGGGGTTCTTTGAGTTGACCCTATGAGTTAATGCTGCCTCGGTTTAAATTTCATGTTTTTACGGTATTTCTTTCTAGTCTCGGGAGATTAGGCCTTTCTGATTAACCCCCCCCCCCAAAAAAAAAATAAACAAATTCCTTCTATAAGGAAGGCCATAGGTAGGGCCGCTCAACACAAATGACCCCTTAGCTTTTCGTTCCCAGTCCGCCTCTGTTAGGCAGTATGCTTCTGCGTTGATAGTGGTTCCTCCGCTGCATAAAGTTGACCCAAAAAACACCGTGCCTATTCCGAAACACCGACGCCATGTTTTTGTACTGGGAGAGAGGATGTTCGGCCTTCAAATTTTCAGGGTAGTGTGTATGTTTCCATTCCATGATCTGCTGCCTCGATTTTGGCGTGATATGCGAAACCCATGTTTCTTCTCCATTTCAACTGGTTGCCATCTCAGTGGCAACTGTTAAAAGATGACGACGACATAAAAACAGCAGTGAATTCTTGGTTATTGGAGCCGGCGGCAAGTTCTTATAAAGGGTTTACTTTAAAATTAGTTGATAGGTATGATAAGTGTTTCGTATGCGATTTCTGAAAATAAATTTACTTACTTGAAATAATCTTTCGTTGTGTAATTATGTTGAAACGGACCTTAATTAAAAAACACGCCTCATAAACGGGGATAGGACGCAACCCTGCTTAACTCCTGATTCAATACGAAACCAGCTACTGGCCTCATTTCCTACCTTTAATGTTATTTTATACCAGTAATGTTATTCTCGTCAATAGCACTAATCACTTTAATGCATTTATCTGGTCTAACTAAGTAATTTACTCCCTACAGAAACCTGGCTAATGCCCCTATAATTACCGCGCTCAATGTTACCATCTATCTTATGGAGGGGTTTAATTAGAGTTTTCCAAAAATCACTAGGTACCTCAGTAGTAATCAACCTTATACTTTGCATAGGCCCCTGTACCAAACAGGTTTCTGGTGGGTATAATCTGGTTCTGTGGGTACAATCTGGTTTGGTGGGTATAGTCTGGTTTGATGGGTATAGTCTGGTTTGGTTTTTCAAAGAGAGTGACTATCCCCATGCATATAGGTAAACATTTCTACATATCCACGGGTCAGTCACCTATTACTACGAACGATACTTGCCTTAGCCGACGGGTTTTCTAATGTGACACACATTGTTTTGTGTGTCAGTCGATTAGGGAGAGCTGGCGGTTAGTCCATATGATGACTTGATTAGTCGGTTTTTTAAAAAACTTGTACGGCCATAGGCACCACTGAATACACATGCACTTACACAGGCCTGAGGCATGGATATGTGTGTAGTTTAACCGGTACATTGGCTTTTCAGGGTCGGTCACCTATTACTATGAACGATACATGCCATAGCAGACGGGTTTTCTAATGTGACACTCATTTTTTGCATAACATGTTATGAAGGACAAGTTTTTTTTACATAATTTACGTGGATTTTTTCTAAACAGGTATTGCCTATAACTTCTAGTTCAAATATTTTTTGATAACTTGATAGGTGATTTGAATAAAAGGAATTCAAATATTTTGCCTATGACATAGAAGCTAACTCAATTTGCGAAAAAGGTATTCCATTTGCACAACTCTGATCTGATTGAATTGTCGCCGACAATGAGATGTAATCACTGCTAAGCCTTTTGTTATTGCGAATGGGTTACCAAATTGGTGATTAAGACGGGCTTTGTCTAATTCTAGCCGTAAACTCAGAATTGATAGGAGGCAAGATCAAAAAAGGGGTAATTAGTGATTGGATAACTTTTTAACGTGAAATCTCTGAATAAAATATTTTTGGAAAAATTATTTAAAAGGTATAGTTTATTTATTCTAAAGATAATGACGTATACCTTTCCAGAGCTTGTAGAGCATTTGGCGATGGAGAAATAGGGTTAAAGTGATTAGCAGTTACGAGCGAGGATTCCCCTCTGGTCACTGAATTGCCTTATGTTCCTAGGTGCCTTTCCAGAGCATGTACTTGACGATAGAGAAAAAGGGTTAAAGTGATTAGCAGTTAAGGTAACCTCAATGGCGTTTGAACAGTGTTGTCAGTTTAAATAGAGTCTAATGTTATAGTATACTAGAAAGTAGATACTAAGAGAGATGTAGATGGCAAGAAAAGAATTTTAATAATGGATAGCTCTACCTCTCCGACATGTTCTGTATAAAACGTAAGTGGTGTTTGAACAGTGTTGTCAATTTAAAATAGTTTAACGTTATGCTATACAAAGAAGTTGATACTAAGAGAGATATAGATGGCAAGAAAACTGTGTTTATCTCTTTGGGATGTTTATGTCTCCTTGGGCTGTTTGTGTTTATTTGGGCTGTGTGTGTCTCTTTGGGCTGTGTGTCTCTGTGGGGTGTGTGTGTCCTTTTTATCTGTTTATGTTTCTTTGGGCTGTTTGAGTCTTTTTGGTCTGTGTTTTTCTCTTTGTGGTGTTTGTGTCTCTTTGGGGTGTTTGTGATTCTTTGGGCTTTCTGTGTCTCTTTTGGCTGTTTGTGTCATTTTGATCTGTGTGTCTTTCTTTTGGATGTTTGTGTCTCTTAGGGGGCCGTGTGTGTCTCTTTGGGGCGTTTGAATCTTTTGGTCTGTATATGTCTGTATGGGCGTTTTTTTTCGCTTTTGAATGTGTGTGTGTCTCTTTGGGCTTTGTGTGTCTCTTAGGGCTGTGTGTGTCTCTTTAGCCTGTGTGTGTGTCTCTTTGGGCTGTGTGTGTCTCTTTAGGCTGTGTGTCTCTTTGGGCAGTTTGAATCTTTTTGGTCTGTGTGTGTCTCTTTTGGCTTTTTTGTGTTGTTTTGGGGTTTGTGTGTCCCTGTTGGATGTGTGCGTCTCTTTGGGCCATGTGCATCTCTTTGAGCTGTATGTGTCTCTTGGGCTGTTTGAGTCATTTTGGTCTGTGTGTGTTTCTTTTGGCTGTATGTTTCTCTTAGAGGCTATGTGTGTCTCTTTGGGCAATGTGTGTCTCATTGGGGTGTTTGAATCTTTTTGGTATGTATGTGTCTGTATAGTCGTTTTTTGTCTATTTGGGCTTTATGTGTGTCTCTTTTGGCTTTGTGTTTCTCTTAGGCCTGTGTGTATTTCTCTGTATTCTGTGTTTGTCTCTTTGGGACGTGTGTGTCTCTTTAGGCTGTGTGTCTCTTTGAACAGTTTGAATCTTTATGGGCTGTGTGTGTCTCTTTTGGCTGTTTGTGTCGTTTTGGGCTTTGTGTCTCTCTGTTGGATGTGTGCATCTCTTTGGTCCGTGTACGTCTCTTTGAGCTGTATGTGTCTCTTTGAGCTGTATGTGTCTCTTTGGGCTGTGGGTGTCTCTTTGTGATGTGTGTCTCTTTAGGCTGTGTGTGTCTCGTTGGACTGTGTGTCTTTTTGGGGTGTCTGAGTCTTTTTGGTCTGTATGTGTCTCTTTGGGCTGTTTGAGTCTTTTAGGTCTGTGTTTGTCTCTTTGGGTTGTGTGTCTCTTTGGGCTGTCTGTGTCTCTTTGAGCTGTATGTGTCTCTTGAGGCTGTTTGTGTCTCTTTGGGCTGTGTGTCTCTTCGTGATGTTTGAGTCTTTTTTGTCTTTGTGTGTGTCTCTTTGGGTTGTTTGAGTCTTTTTGGTCTGTATTTGTCTCTTTGGGCTGTTTGTGTCTCTTGGGGCTATGTGTGTTTCTTTGTGCTTTGTGCGTCTCTTTGGGATCTGTGTCTCGATGGACTGTTTGAGTCTTTTTGATCTGTTTGTGTCTCTTTGGGCTGTTTGAGTCTTTTTGGGCTGTGTTTGTCTCTTTGGGGTGTTTGTGTTTTTTTGGGCTATGTGTGTCTCTTTGGGCTGTTTGAATCATTTTGGTCTGTGTGTCTTTCTTTTGGCTGTCTGTGTCTCTTAGGGGTCGTGTGTGTCTCTTTGGGCTATGTGTGTCTCTTTGGGTCGTTTGAATCTTTTGGTCTATGTGTGTCTGTCTGGGTGTTTTTTTTCTGTTTTGTCTGTGTGTGTGTCTCTTTGGGCTTTGTGTGTCTCTTCGGGCTGTGTGTGTCTCTTTAGCCTGTGTGTGTGTCTCTTTGGGCTGTGTGTGTCTCTTTAGGCTGTGTGTCTCTTTGGGCAGTTTGAATCTTATCGGTCTGTGTGTGTCTCTTTTGGCTTTTTGTGTCGTGTTGGGCTTTATGTGTCTCTGCTGGATGTGTGCGTCTCTTTGGGCCGTGTGCATCTCTTTGAGCTCTATGTGTCTCTTGGGCTGTTTGAGTCATTTTGGTCTGTGTGTGTTTCTTTTGGCTGTTTGTGTCTCTTAGAGGCCATGTTTGTTTATTCGGGCTATGTGTGTCTCTTTGGGGCGTTTGAATCTTTTTGGTCTGTACGTGTCTGTATGTGGATGTTATTTGTCTGTTGGCTGGGTCTATGTCTCTTTGGACGTTTTTTGTACATTAGGACTGTGTGTATTTCTCTTTCTCAGGTGTATGTCTCTCTTGGTTGTGTGTGTCTCTTTAGGCTGTATAACTCTTTGTGCAGTTTGAATCTTTATGGTCTGTGTGTGTGTCTCTTTTGACTGTTTGTGTCGTTTTGGGCTTTGTGGCTCTCTGTTGGATGTGTGCATCTCTTTGGGCCGTCTACGTCTCTTTGAGCTGTATGTGTCTCTTTTGACTGTGGGTGTCTCTTTGTGATGTGTGTCTCTTTAGGCTGTGTGTGTGTCTCGTTGGACTGTGTGTCTTTTTGGGGTGTCTGAGTCTTTTTGGTCTGTATGTGTCTCTTTGGGCTGTTTGAGTCTTTTAGGTCTGTGTTTGTCTCTTTGGGTTGTGTTTCTCTTTGGGCTGTCTGTGTCTCTTTGAGCTGTTTGTGTCTCTTGAGGCGGTGTGTGTCTCTTTGGGCTGTGTGTCTCTTTGGGCCTGTATGTGTCTGTATGGCCGTGTTTTTTCTGTTTGGGCTGGGTGGGTGTTTTTTGGCTTTGTGTGTCTCTTCGGGCTGTGTGTGTCTCTTTAGCCTGTGTGTGTGTCCCTTTGGGCTGTGTGTGTCTCTTTAGGCTGTGTGTCTCTTTTTTGACAGCTTGAATCTTTTTGGTCTGTGTGTATCTCTTTTGGCTGTTTGTGTCGTTTTGGGCTTTGTGTGTCTCTTTTGGATATGTGCGTCTCTTTTGGCCGTGTGCGTCTCTTTGAGTTGTATGTGTCTCTTGGGCTGTTTGAGTCGTTTTGGTCTGTGTGTGTTTCTTTTGGGTGTTTGTGTCTCTTAGGGGCCCTGTGTGTCTCTTTGGGCTGTTTTGAGTCTTTTTGGACTGTGTATGTCTCTTTCGGCTGTTTGTGTTTATTTGGACTGTGGGTGTCTCTTTGGGCTGCGGGGTTGATTGGCAGAAGTATGTATTAGCGAAGTTATAGTGGAGGGCGAGTTGCTAGAGAAAAATCTAAGTTAATAAGGGTTTTTGACCGTAAACTTTTGTAAGAAAATTATGGAAAATACAATTCGTCGGTTCATAGGTGAAACTTAAGTCCAGGTATGGATTGAAAAATAAACTATTTCTGTAGAATCTGAGCTAATAAGGGTTTTTGACCATAAACTCTAGTTTCCTATAAGAAAATTATGGAAAATACAATTCTATCGTTCAAATGTGAAACTTAGTTCCATTCTCTGGTTCAAATGTAGAAGAACCAGTGTGGGTGAGTTTAAATAAAAAAAATTTAACAAGAAATAACTGAAAAGTGTTTTGGGGGAGATGGCTGGATTCTCAAAAGGATGTATTAGCGAAGTTATAGTGGAGGTCGACAAAGTCTTTAAAGTCAAGGCTATAAGAAAAAAAAGTTCTGGATATTTTTGTAAGTTTATAGTTTACGCACTAATATCATATCAGTAACGATTCTATTTGAACTTTCTCCAAGTTAATCACTCAAATGTGAAACTTAGGTCAATTCTCAGGTTCAAATGTAGAAAAACCCGTGTGAGTGAGTTGAAATAAAAAATTTTTTAACAAGAAATGACTGAAAAGTGTTTTGGAGGAGATGGCTTGATTGACAGAAGGATGTATTAGCGAAGTTATATGTGAGTTTTTATGTGTGTGTAAGTTTTTTTTTTGTGTGTGTGTGTAAGTTTTTTTTTGTGTGTGTGTAATATTTTGTGTGTGTGTGTAAGTTTTTGTGTGTGTATAAATTTTTGTGTGTGTGTAAGTTTTTGTGGGTGTGTAAGTTTTCGTGTGTATGTGAGCTTTTGTTTGTGTGTGTATGTTTTTGTGTGTGTGTATAAGTTTTTTTGTGTGTGTGTAAGTTTCTGTGTTTGTGTGTGTGTAAGTTTTAGCGTGTGTGTATTCAAAATATTTTTGGTCTATCGACCTAGTGGTACTAAAATATCGTAAGAGGGCTCATTTGACTAGAAGTTAAAAGAATTTCTATAAAAGAGAATTTTTGGAGAGAGATATCCAAAAAGTTGAGTTGATCTAGGTTCACTTAGAGTGGCGCGCCACTCTAAGTGAACCTAGATCAACCCAACTTTTTGGATATCTCTCTCACTATGACTCTGTTTGTGTGTCGTGTCAAATTTTGTCTGCACGATTACGGAAAAAAGAGGCGTGAGAGGCGGCGTAGTTGCCATCCAATCTTTTTGGTCACTTAAAAATGGCACTAGAACTTTTAATTTCTAGTCAAATGAGCCCTCTTACGATATTTTAGTACCACTTGGTCGATAGACCAAAAATATTTTGAATACACACACGCAAAAACTTACACACACAGAAACTTACACACACACATAAAAACTTACACACACACACACACAAAAACTTACACACACACAAACAAAATTGCACAAACACAAAAACTTACACACCCACAAAAACTTACACACACAAAAAAAATTACACGCACACAAAAACTTACACACACATAAAAACTTACACACACACACAAAAACTTACACACACACAAAAAAAAACTTACACACACATAAAAACTCACACATAACTTCGCTAATACATCCTTCTGTCAATCAAGCCATCTCCTCCAAAACACTTTTCAGTCATTTCTTGTTAAAAGAATTTTTTATTTCAACTCACTCACACGGGTTTTTCTACATTTGAACCAGAGAATGGACCTAAGTTTCACATTTGATTGATCAACTTGGAGAAAGTTCAAATAGAATCGTTACTAATATGATATTAGTGCGTAAACTACAAACTTACAAAAATATCCATAACTTTTTTTCTTATAGCCTTGACTTTGAAGACTTTGTCGCCCTCCACTATAACTTCGCTAATACATCCTTCTGCCAATCAAGCCATCTCCCCCAAAACACTTTTCAGTCATTTCTTGTCAATTTTTTTTATTTCAACTCACCCACACGGGTTTTTCTACATTTGAACCAGAGAATGGAACTAAGTTTCACATTTGAACGATAGAACTGTCTTTTCCATAAGTTTCTTATAGGAAACTAGAGTTTATGGTCAAAAACCCTTATTAGTTCAGATTCTACAGAAATAGTTTATTTTTCAATCCATACCTGGACTTAAGTTTCACCTATGAACCGACGAATTGTATTTTCCATAATTTTCTTACAAACGTTTACGGTCAAAAACCCTTATTAACTTAGATTTTTCTCTAGCAACTCGCCCTCCACTATAACTTCGCTAATACATACTTCTGCCAATCAACCCCGCAGCCCAAAGAGACACCCACAGTCCAAATAAACACAAACAGCCGAAAGAGACATACACAGTCCAAAAAGACTCAAAACAGCCCAAAGAGACAGACATATCCCAAAGAGACACATACAGACCAAAAAGACTCAAAACATCCCAAAGAGACACACAGTCCAACGAGACACACACGGCCTAAAAAGACACACATCACAAAGAGACACCCACAGCCCAAAGATACAAATACAGATCAAAGATACGCACACGGCCCAAAGAGACGCACAAATCCAACAAAGACACACAAAGCCCAAAACGACACAAAAACAGTCAAAAGAGACACACACAGACCAAAAAGATTCAAACTGAAAAAAGAAACACACAGCATAAAGAGAATCACACAGGATAAAGAGAAATACATACCGCCCTTATATATACAAACCCCCAAAAGACACACACAGACACCAAAAATAGACAAAAAACACGCCCATACAGACAAATAGAGGCCAAAAAGATTCAAACACCCCAAAGAGACAAACATAGCCCAAAGAGACATACATGGCCCCTAAGAGACACCAACACCCAAAAGAAACACACACCCACCAAACTGACTCAAACAGCCTAAGAGACACATACAACTCAAAGAGACTCACAGGGCCAAAAGAGACGCACACATCCAAGAGAGACACACAAAGCCCAAAACAACACAAACAGCCAAAAGAGATACACACAGACCAAAAAGATTCAAGCTGTCAAAAAAGAGACATATAGCCTAAAGAGACACACACAGCCCAAAGAGACACACACACAAGCTAAAGAGACACACACCGCCCTAATACAAACAAACAGATAAACAACACACAAACAGCCAAAATAGAAATAACATAACAGTACATACACTTACAAGCCAAAAGATACACAGGACCCAAAGAGACACACACAGCTTCAAGAAACACAAACCGCTCAAAGAGACACAGACAGCCCAAAGTGAAACACAACCCAAAGAGACAAACACAGACCTAAAAGACTCAAACAGCCCAAAGAGACACATACAGACCAAAAAGACTCAGACACCCCAAAAAGACACACAGTCCAACGAGACACACACACAACCTAAAGAGACACACATCACAAAGAGACACCCACAGTACAAAGAGACACATACAGCTCAAAGTGACGTACACGGCCGAAAGAGAAGCACACATTCAACAGAGAGACACACAGCCCAAAATGACACTAACAAACAAAAGAGACACACACACAGAACATAAAGATTAAAACTGCCTAAAGAGATACACTCCCTAAAAGACACACACTGCCAAAAGAGACACACACTGAATAAATATACTAACACACCGTCCTAATATAAAAAAAAAGTCAAAATAGAGACACACACCGACAATAGAGAAATAACATCCCCAGTCAGACACGTAAATACCAAAAAGATGCAAACGCCCCAAAGAGACACACATAGCCCGAATAAACAAACATGGCCTCTAAGAGACGCAAAAAGCCAAAAGAAACACACACAGACCAAAATGGCTCAAACATCCCAAGAGTCACATACAGCTCAAAGAGATGCACACGGTCCAAAGAGACGCACACATCCAACAGAGACACACACAGCCCAAAACGACAGACAAAGCCAAAAGAGACACACACAGACCGAAAAGATTCAAACTGCCCAAAGAGACACACAGAATAAATAGACATACACAGCCAAAATAGACACACACACAGTATAATTAGACACACACAGCCCTAATATACAAACACAGCCACAAAAGACACACACACAGCCAAATGACAAAAAAAACGCCCATACAGACACATACAGACCAAAAGATTCAAACGCCCCAAAGAGACACACATTGCCCAAAGAGACACACACGACCCCTAAGAGACACAGACAGCCAAAAGAAAGACACACAGACCAAAATGATTCAAACAGCCCAAAGAGACATACATAGCCCAAAAAAACACAAACACCCCAAAGAGACAAACACAGCCCAAAAAGACTCAAGCAGCCCAAAGAGACACTAACAGATCAATAAGACTCAAACAGTCCAACGAGACACACATACCAAAGAGACGCACAAAGCCCAAAGAGACACACATAGCCCAAAGACACACAAACAGCCCAAAGAGACACAAACTGCACAAAAAGACTCAAACAGCCAAAAGAGACAAACAAACATATTAAAAAGACTCAAACAGTCCCAAAAAAACACGCTACCAAAAAAGACACACACAGACCCAAGAGATAAACACGCATGAGAGCAACCCAAACAACTAAAAGAGAAACACAACCCAAAGAGACAAAAACAGACCTAAGAGACTCAAAAAGCCCAAAGACACACATACAGAACAAAAAGACTCAGACACCCCAAAAAGACACACAGTCCAACGAGACACACACAGCCTAAAGAGACACATCACAAAGAGACACCCACAGCCCAAAGAGACACATACAGCTCAAAGAGACTTACACGGCCCAAAGAGATGCACACATCCAACAGAGAGACACAAAGCCCAAAATAACACAAACAGTCAAAAGAGACACACAGATCATAAAGATTCAAAATTCCCATAGAGACACACAGCATAAAGAGACACACACAGCCCAAAGAGACACACACAGACTTAAGATAAATACACACATTCCGAATAGACACACAAAGCCCAAAGAGACACACACACATCCCAAAGAGACAAAAAACACCCATACAGACACATACATACAAAAAAGATTCAAACACCCCAATGAGACACACATTGCCCAAAGAGACACACATAGCCTCTAAGAGAAACAAACAGCCAAAAGAAACACACACAGACCAAAATGACTCAAACAGCCCAAGAGACACATACAACTCAAAGAGATGCACATGGCCCAAAGAGACGCACACATCCAACAGGGACACACAAACCCCAAAACAACACAAAAAAGCCAAAAGAGACACACACAGACCAAAAAGATTCAAACTGCCCAAAGAGACACACAGCATAAATATACACACACAGCCAAAATATACACACACACTGGATAAATACACACAAACAGCCCTAATAGACAAAAAAGGCCAAAATAGACTCACACACAGTCAAAATACAAAAAAAACGCCCATACAGACATATACAGACCAAAAGATTCAAACGCCCCAAAGAGACACACACGGCCCCCTAAGAGACACAAAAATCCAAAGGAAAGACACAAAGATCAAAATGACACAAACAGCCCAAAGAGACACACATAGCCCAAAGAAACACAAACAGCCCAAAGAGACACAAACACCCCTAAGAGACAAACACAGACCAAAAAGACTCAAACACCCCAAAGAAACATAAACAGATCAAAAAGACTCAAACACCCCAAAGAGACACACAACCCAAAGAGACACACTTAGCCCCAAAGAAA
The DNA here is from genome assembly GCF_049724085.1 of Artemia sp. Qi Xiang Cuo. Taxonomy (NCBI): domain Eukaryota; kingdom Metazoa; phylum Arthropoda; class Branchiopoda; order Anostraca; family Artemiidae; genus Artemia; species Artemia sp. Qi Xiang Cuo. The sequence continues at coordinate 23,159,436 of NC_142802.1, read as the reverse complement.
CACAAACAGCCCAAGGAGACATAAACATCCCAAAGAGATAAACACAGTTTTCTTGCCATCTCCATCCCTCTTAGTATCAACTTCTTTGTATAGCATAACGTTAAACTATTTTAAATTGACAACACTGTTCAAGCACCACTTGTGTTTTATACAGAACATGTCGGAGAGGTAGAGCTATCCATTATTAAAATTCTTTTCTTGCCATCTACATCTCTCTTAGTATCAACTTTCTAGTATACTATAATGTTAGACTTTGTTTTATACCGACAAAACTATTGAATTACTATTGGGATTACCTTAACTACTAATCTCTTTAACCCTTTTTCTCTATCAGCAAGTACATGCTCGGGACAGGTATGTAGGAAAATAAGGCAATTCAGGGACCAGGGTGGAATCCTCGCTCGTAACTGCTAATCACTTTAACCCTATTTCTCCATCGTCAAATGCTCTGCATGCTCTGGATAGGTATAGGTCATTATCTTTAGAATAAATAAACTATACCTTTTAAATAATTTCTCAAAATATTTTATTCAGAGATTTCACGTTAAAAAGTTATCCAATCACTAATTACCCCTTTTTTGATCTTGCCTCCTATCAATTCTGAGTTTCCGGCTAGAATTAGACAAAGCCCGTCTTAATCACCAATTTGGTAACCCTTTCGCAATAACAAAAGGCTTAGCAGTGATTACATCTCATTGTCGGCGACAATTCAATCAGATCAGAGTTGTGCAAATGGAATACCTTTTTCGCAAATTGAGTTAGCTTCTATGTCATAGGCAAAATATTTGAATTCCTTTAATTCAAATCACCTATCAAGTTATCAAAAAATATTTGAACTAGAAGTTATAGGCAATACCTGTTTAGAAAAAATCCACGTAAATTATGTAAAAAAAACTTGTCCTTCATAACATGTTATGCAAAAAATGAGTGTCACATTAGAAAACCCGTCTGCTATGGCATGTATCGTTCATAGTAATAGGTGACCGACCCTGAAAAGCCAATGTACCGGTTAAACTACACACATATCCATGCCTCAGGCCTGTGTAAGTGCATGTGTATTCAGTGGTGCCTATGGCCGTACAAGTTTTTTAAAAAACCGACTAATCAAGTCATCATATGGACTAACCGCCAGCTCTCCCTAACCGACTGACACACAAAAAAATGAGTGTCACATTAGAAAACCCGTCTGCTAAGGCAAGTATCGTTCGTAGTAATAGGTGACTGGCCCGTGGATATGTAGAAATGTTTACCTATATGCATGGGGATAGGCACTCTCTTTGAAAAACCAAACCAGACTATACCCATCAAACCAGACTATACCCACCAAACCAGATTGTACCCACCAAACCAGATTATACCCACCAGAAACCTGTTTGGTACAGGGGCCTATGCAAAGTATAAGGTTGATTACTACTTACCTCCCCTTTTTAAAATTCATACACATAATTCTCAGTAACGTATATCTAACCTCAGCCACGATATTTAAAAAAAACTCATTTACCACACTATGAGCACCCGAAGCCTTATTATTATTTTATACTTTTATTATTGTTACCGTTTATTTCTAACTTTTGCATATTCTGGGTCTTTTAATTTGCTCAATTCCCCTTGTCGTCACGGAAGTACATCTTGAGAATTCTAGTAATCGTGGCCTAACGAAAAGAAGCTAAGAACTCCTAGCTTTTTTGACAACCAATACCAAACAATGCCGCTTATTCTACTAAATCGTATATGCGATTAATGAGTAATTTACATAATTCAGATAATTGCCCCTGGGGCTTTGGGGTGATATTGACCCTGGATGCACACTTGTTAAACCTTTCTACATTTCTGAGCAAAGTGGCTATCTAAAAATTTGATCCAACATTAAGAGGCTTTTGAGGATGCTGGGTAGCAGAAAAGGGCACAGGAGGAAGGCGGGTTTCCCTTCAATCACTTTTGGCCTTCGAGAGGAGTGCTACAACTTTCAGTTTCAACCAAATAAGCTCCCTCCCAAGTTTCCATGACCACCCCTTCCATACGATGCGGACAATGAAAACGTTTTCTGGTCTTTGACGTAATACCTTAAACTAGGTATTCTTTTCCCAGACCACACTGAATTTCTATGATGAACAAATAAAAGGTTCAAATGGGGATTAGTCCATTTATTTAGACAGCGAAAACAGATACAAGAGTCTAGATATTTCGATCACATATTCAGCGATCGGCATCAGTAGAAATACTAAAGTAATAAAATTAAAACTAACATATTTATACAAAGCAAAACAACTAACTTCCGGTTCATTCGGTAGTTTTTTTTCTGAGAGAGTTCAATCAATATCTCTCTAGATCGAAATATTTACACATAATTCTCAGTAACGTATATTCATTTACCACACTATCAGCAACTGAACCCTTATTGTTCTTTTATACTTTTATTACTGCTACCGTTTATTTCTAACTTTTGCGTTTTTTGGGTCTTTTAATTTGCTTAATTACCCTTGTCGTCTCGGAAGTATACCTTGAGAATTCTAGTAATCTTGGCCTAACGAGCTGTCCCTAAGAGCTCCTAGCTTTTTTGACAACCAAGACCAAACAATGCCGCTTTTTCTACTAAATCGTGTATGCGAATAATGAGTAATTTACATAATTCAGGGTAATTGCCCCTTGGGCTTTGGGGGTGATATTGACTCTGGAGGCACACTTGTTAAACCTTTCGGTATTTCTGAGCAAAGCTGCTATATAAAAATTTTATCCAACATTAGGAGGCTTATGAGGATGCTGGGTAGCAGACAGTTTCGACCGAATAAGCACCCTCCCAAGTTTCCAAGGACAGCTCTTCCATATGATACGGACAGTGAAAACATTTTCTGGTCTTTGACGTAATACCTTAAACTAGGTTTTATTTTCCCAGACCACACTGCATTTATATGATAAACAAATAAAACGTTCAAATGGAAATAATTCCATTTATTTAGACAGTCAAAGCAGGTGCAAAAGTCTAGATATTTCAATCACATACAGTGATCTTCATCAGTAGAAATACTAAAGTATTAAAATTAAAACTAACACATTTATACAAAGCAAAACAACTAATTTCCGGTTCATTCGCTAGATTTTTTTTTAGGGAGTTCAATCAATATCTCTCTAGATCAAAATATCTAGGCTTGTGTACCTGTTGTTACTGTCTAAATAAATGAACTTATCCCTTTTTGAAGTTTTATTTGTAAGTTTTCTGGTTCTTTTCTGGCCCTATGTCAGGCCAGTTTTATGAGGAAGCAATAATCTTTCCTATTTTATTTCATTATTTACGTCCTCTTTGCCCAAGTACTTGAGGATATAAGTTAAAGGGAGATTGGAAGAAGGCTCTTTGGCTGTTTTTGGGGCCACATTTTTTTTACGGGGACTATGTCCTGATACATTCTTTTTGTTGCACGTCTGACTGAAACGTAAAATGGTACGATTTGCGCAAGACAATACTAAAATATGAATTCTGAAAATTCTCTGGCTATAAAGCATTCAGTCATTCCTATGTTCGAAACATTCCAATAAATCCTGGTTGTGTTAAGAATAATACGAGGCAGGGTTAACTGCCACAGGACTTTAAGGATTGAGCACCATTCTTAGTTAACACAGTTCAAAAATAGTTTAAATAAATATATAAAAACAGTTACTTATTGAGTACATCCTTCAGTCTGTACTTTTAACGAAATTATCATCAACAGATTCTCTTCTCTAATTGTTTCCCGAGCAAAAATTTAAAGGAGCTTCCCTTAAAATCTACCTTGGATTGCTGGGGTTTGTATGGAATCTTTCTTTAAGTGGCCAGTATCATTCAAGTCCTAGAAAACCTCCATTTTAGACGACAATGGGTGATTTTGTTGGTGAATTTGTTTACAGTTTAACTGAAGCTTAGATCAATGGTTCACTTGTGGCTCCGGGAGTGTTCCTTTAATGCATTATTAGTTCTTTTTTGTCGAAAGGTTATCCTCGAAATATTTGACCTTATTAGAAGTTTAAACCATTTAAACTTTCTTAACTTTTTGAAGTTCAAGGTAGCCCTAGATTTGGTGCGGAAAGCTGTTACTCTAGCTCAGGACGTCGAACCAATAAATTTTATTCCTTCAAATACTACCTAAACCCTTTATTGTTTTAACAATTCCTAAAAATACTTCGATAAGGCTGTCATATTTCCGGGTATGCCTCTATCTTAGGTCATGACTATTTTATATTCAAACCTTTTAAAAGTTGTAATGGCTATTAATCATAGAAACAATAAAGCCGAGCAATAATATAAAAAATGTTGGAATCGTTTCACGAAGCCAATTTTCATCTGTCATTGTAATTTATGTTGTGATTCTTTTTGAGTATCAGTTGTTTCTACAATACAAGGCATTGATAGCAATCGTTCTTAGCTTTTATGCAGTTGTTAAAGATATTATCTAGTTTTCTTGGTTTATCTGACTCATCATGCATTTTAGCATCATGATGTAATAAAGCTGAGAGTTGGTACGATTCAGCTTAAACAATGAAGCTCATTGACATTACTCCATGAGTGGTGTGGCTTAAAGCTTCCCTAGATCCATAGAATGGCTTTAAAAAGATCAATTCAAAAGAGTACCTAAGAAAACTCGGCTTTAGTGTCAAAACTGGAAGCTGGGTGCATTCTTAGTACTCATGGGACTGCTACACTCCAATCTTCCGTTGTGTTGATGTTAGTCAAACATTTCGTGGTAACGAACTGTAAGTAAGGAGTGACCCGGCTCAATGGTAACCGAAACTCTAAAAAACGGAATTTTGATACCAATAGATACATCAAAAGAATGAGATTTCTATGCTGATTTCAAAAATATAAGTTTCATCAAGTTTAATTTTACTTATCAAAAGCTACGCGCCTGAGAAAATTAGGCTGATTTTAGAAAAAAGGGGGAAAGACCCCCTAAAAATTATATAGAACCTTAATGAAAATCACACCATCATATTCAGCGTATCAGAGAACCCTACTGTAGAGGTTTCAAGCTCCTATCTACAAAACTGTGGAATTTTGCATATTTTGTCAGAAGAAAGATCACGGGTGCGTGTTTATTTTTTTTTTCTTTTTCCCAGGGGTAATCGTATTGACCCAGTGGTCCTAGAATATCGTAGGAGGGCTCATTGGAACGGAAATTAAAAGTTCTAGTGCCCTTTTTTAGTGAAAAAAAAAATGGAGGGCAACAAGGCCCCCTCCCACGCTCATTTTTTTCTCAAAGTCACTAAATTAAAATTTTGAGATAGCCATTTTGTTCAGAATAGTCGAAAATGTAATAAATATGTCTTTTAGGATGACTTAATCCCCCACAGTTCCCAGGGGAAGGGCTGCAAGTTATGAACTTTGCCCATTGCTTACATATTGTATTGGTTATTGGGAAGAATACAGACATTTTCAGGAAGAATTTTTTCTGGTGGGGGGGGCTGGAGGAGGGGTTACTCGGGAGAATCTTTCTGTGGAGGATGTTTCTTTGGGGTAAGGGACATTTCGATGAAGGGGGCGCCGGATTTCCAAGCATTATTTAAAAAACGATCAGAAATTAAATTAAAAAAAAAACAAGATTTTTCAACTGAAAGTAAGAAGCAACATTAGAACTTAAAACGAACAGAAATTATTAAGTATATGAGGGGGTTCTCCCCCAAGTCAATACCTCGCTCTTTATTCTACAGTTTTTTTTAGTGCTTTAAAAAGAGCTATCTATTCTAATTAAACGGCCTTTGTGATTCAGGGGTTTGTGAATTCAACAATGTTTTAACTTTTGACGTAAAGAGCGTGGTATTGACTAAGGGGAGAACCCCCTCATCATATACGTAATAAAAAAAAACAATAAAAAAAAGAACAAGCGATACGGCTCAATAGTAATCGAAACTTTTAAAAACAGAAGTTTGATGTCAATAAATGTATCAAAAGAATGGGCTTATAATGCTGATTCTAAATATATAAATTTTATTAAGTTTAGTATTACTCTTCAAAGGCTACGAACCTCAGAAAATTTACCTAATTTTTTAAAGAGGGGGGAAACATCCCCTAGAAGTGAAAGAATTTTAATGAAAATCACACCGTCAGATTCAGCGTCTCAGAAAATCCTATATCATAGGTTTCAAGCTCATATCTGTAAAAATCTGCAACTTTGTATTTTTTGCGAGAAGAAAAATATACGAATATAGAAGTTCATTACGTAAGTTAATTTGTAAATTACGTCAGAACCAAATTTAAAGACAGCCATTTAGCAAAAGAAATTTAAAATTTTTATGCAAATTTTGTTTACTTGTTCAATGAATAAGTAAGCCAACGGTAAGCCAAAATAAAAGCTGCATTAACTAAAACACGATCAGAAATTAAATAGAAAAAAAACAAGTTTTGTAACTGAAAGTAAGCTGCGAAATTAAAACTTAAAGCGAGCAGAAATTATTTCTCATATTAAATGGGCTGAACCCTACTCAAAGCCTCACTCTTTACGCTAAAGTTTGACTCTGTCTCGCAACTTTATTTTTTAAAACAATAAAAAACTTTAGCGTAAAGAGCGAGGCGTTGAGGAGGGGTCAGCCCCTTTCATATACGGAATAATTTCTGTTCGTTTTAAGTTCTAATGTCGCTCCTTACTTTCAGTTTAAAGAACTTGTTTTTTTATTTAATCATTAGTAGGTACAATTCTCTCGTTACCCTTGAGAATACTTTGACTTAACTAATTTGACTGAACATTCCATAACAGGGCGCATAAATAGATATCCATCATAGATTAGTTTGGGAAAGGTTTGTAAGAACATATTTAAATACTGTGGTGTTTCTTGAGTGACGTCCAAAGCAGAAGTTTTAAATAGAATGTGATTGCACTAACATTCCTTTACGATATAGTTTCGTATCCATTTATGCTGATTTATGGATTTTTACGGATCTTTGAAAAAACTGATTGGAGAGGAACTCAACCGTAGTGCAGCTTGCCTTTTGGAAATTTTTGGGACACTCGGCACTTAAACCTCTTTTTGAGCCCCCAACGGGATGTTTGTTTAGGGCATTATGAAACTAGGAGCTTTATCAAGAAGCCAGTACTTTTTAGACGAACGAAGAAATTAACCGAAGCAGAATATTAGAACCACAGAACGTTCGTGTAAAATAACCGTAGGCGCACCCTGAACCATAAATATTCTAAAAAAAAAACATTGCCACGTTTTATGCCAAAACTTTTACTATTCCTGGAGAGGTCCTTCAGACCAATTTATAGGGGGAGGGGAGGAGAAATTTTCCTCCCCAGTGTTTGGAAGTAAGATTTACCCTGAAAATGATCACAATTATGAAGACTGCCAAAGAATGGTTGCCCATTTTTTACTTCAGAAAATTCAGTAGACACATTTTCTCTAGACCTGGCATGTAGTGCCAGCAACACCGTTATAGTCAGGTTTTATCCAGTGGGTCTGTCAATCGCGGCTGCTGAAAAAAATGGGCTCACAGCATCGTAAAAAAATACAGTGAAATAAATTTTCATTATCAGCAGTTCCTGACTCTATGGTCATTAGTGTGATTTATCTGATAGCCTCTTTCGTTGAGACAGGCAGCGTCAAGTTACAACAAACTCTGACTAACTTGGTAATCTGTGTTCAGAGGGTTCCATTGTAACTGAACCACCGTTTAACTGAACCCCATGGAACTGAACCCCTGTAACTGAACCCCTGTAACTGAACCACCGTGTAACTGAACCCCCGTGTAACTGAACCCTCGTGCTACTGAACCCTCATGCAACTGAACCCCCTTTAACTGAACCCTCGTGCAATTCAACCCCCGTGCAACTCAACCCCATTTAACTATACCCCCGTGTAACTGAAGCCCCGTGAAACTGAACCCCCCTGCAAGTGAACCACCGTACAACTGAACCACAGTGCAACTAAACCACCGTGCAACTGCACCACCGTGCAACTGAACCACCATGCAACTGAGCCACCGTGAAACTGAATCCCCGTGCAACTCAACCACCGTACTTACATTGGGTAAAACACAAGTTAGAATCTTTACATGTTCAACCTTGCTGGAATTGTTTGCTTTTTTAAGTCTTTATATAAATTACTATCAAGATGATTTATAAAAAGGCTCTGTTTTGTTGTCACAACAACAAAGAAAGTCGTACGTCATAAACTTTTAAATCCAGATTTATTTCTCTTTCTTATGTGTGTTAATTGGGGTTCCCTTCACCCCGTAACTTTCTACGGGTCTAAGTGTTTACCCCATCCCCCACGGTAAGTGTCCCCTCTTCCACCCACGGAAACCTCATCACCTGGAAAACACCCCCTCGCGGAAATTATGGTTTTAAAAATTTAAAAATCTTCTTTCAGTCGTGTTATATTTTAGTTTAATTAAGAAGTTCCAAGGGAAGTGGAAAAGAGGATTTTATGTGTAAATATTGCCCCCCCCCCTCCGCGCAAATACTGTCCTCTCATTAAAGATCCTCCAGAAAACCCCCACACAAAATGTTTCCGTATGTTTCCCAATGACAAATACTATCTGTAAGCAATTGACCAATAAAAAAAAAAAACTTAAAAAGGAACTGAAACTTCTTAAACCGGGTTATTTGATTGTTTTGTAGCTAGGAAGAGAGTGAGGTATCTCAAAGGGTGCATTTTGATGCCAAAACATCTCAGCTCTCAATAAGCCTTCAAATGAATACAGAATTAGCTCTAAGGGAGAGACAACAGGAGGATGGAGGAAGAAATTGTTTGATAATCCCCAGGCATTTCTAGCCCTTTTTTATAAGCCGAAAGTTATTGGAGAATAACCAACGTCAAAAAGTTTTTTTTTTTTTTTTTGTGGGGGTGGGGGGAGATTTTCCACGGGTAGGTATTTTCTGGAAGGGGGTTTTTTTCCATGAGGTGTTATTTTCCGCGGGGTATTTTCCTTAAGGGGTGTTTTTTTTGTGGGTGGGGGGGGGGGTAAACGGCGGCTCTCACTGTCTACATACTATAATTTTTTTTTACCACTTTGCTTATTTTGTTGTTTTCATTTTGTGGTATTTTCTATGCTCGTAGTTGTTTATCGTTTGGTTTGAAAAAGGTTAATTACCTGCTTTGGTGCAGTAGTTCAGTTGCACAATGGTTCAGTTGCACGGTGGTTCAGTTACCTAGTGGTTCAATTACATGGAGATTTAGTTACATGAAGGTTTGGTTGCAAGGTGGTTCAGTTGCATTGGGTTCAGTTGCACAGGGGTTCAGTTGTACGGTCGTTCAGTTGCACGGGGGTTCAGTTACACGGGGGTTTAGTTACATGGGATTTAGTTACACGGGGGTTCAGTTAAATGGGCTTCAGTTGCACGGGGGTTTAGTTGCAGGAGGGTTTAGTTAAATGGGGTTCAGTTGCCCGGTGGTTCAGTTACACGAGGGTTCACTTGCACGGGGGTTCGGTTATACGGGGGTTCAGTTGCAAGGTGGTTCAGTTACACGGTGGTTCAGTTACAGGGGTTCAATTGCTTGGGGTTCAGTTACACGGTTGTTCAGTTACACGCACACCGTTCAGAGACGATGGACTGAGGCTGTGTTTCTGGTTAATCGTGTTATTTGCGCGTCAGTGACATTAGACAAATGTCTTAAATACTAATATCTGCTTCAAGTTGAAAGAAAGGTGTAAAAAAAAAAAAAACGGTGAAATAAATTTTTATTATCAGTAGTTCCTGACTCTATGGTCTTTAGTGCGATTTATCTGATAGGCTCACCCGTTGAGACAGGCAGCGTCAAGTTATAACAAGCTCTAACTAACTTGGCTATCAAGCAGTTCGTTGTAACAAGATGTAAAGTAAGGAGTGACCCGGCCAAATAGTAACCGAAAGCCTAAAATACGAAATTCTGATACGAACAGATCCATCGAAAGAATTTTATTTTTATTTTAATCTAAGATGCACATGTTTCATACAATGTAGTTTAACCCATCAAAAGTTAAGCGCCTGAGAAAATTTGGCTGATTTTAGAGAAAAGGGGGAAAGACCCCCTAGAAGTCATAGAAACTTAATGAAAATCACACCATCATATTCAGTGTATCAGAGAACCCCACTTTAGAGGTTTTAAGCTCCTATCTACAAAAATGTGGAATTTTGCATTTTTTGCCAGAAGAAAGATCACGGATGCGTCTTTTTTTGTTTGTTTGTTTTTTTTTGTTTTTTTTTCCCAGGGGTGATCGTATTGACCCAGTGGTTCTAAAATATCGTAGAAGGGCTTATTGGAACGGAAATTACAAGTTCTAGTGCCCTTTTTAAGTAACCAAAAAAAATGGAGGGCAAATAGGCCCCCTCCCACGCTCATTTTTTTCCCAAAGTCACTCGATCAAAATTTTGAGATAGCCATTTTGTTCAGCATGGTCGAAAATATGATAAATATGTCTTTTACGATGACTTAATCCCCCACAGTTCCCAGGGGAATGGCTGCAAGTTATGAACTTTGCCCATTGCTTACATATTGTATTGGTTATTCGGAAGTATACAGACATTTTCAGGAAGAATTTTTTTCTGGTAGGGGGGGGGGGGGGCTGAAATGTGGGGTTAAACAGGAAAAACTGTAATTGGAGGAGGTTTGTTTGGGGGAAAGGACAATACTATGAAGGGGGCGCCGGATTTCCAAGCATTATTTAAAAAACGATCAGAAATTAAATTTTAAAAAACAAGTTTTTTCAACTGAAAGTAAGAAGCAACATTATAACTTAAAATGAACAGAAATTATTACGTATATGAGGGGGTTCTCCCCCAAGTCAATACCTCGTTCTTTAAGCCAAAGATTTTTTAGTACTTTCATAAGAGCTATTTATTCTAATTAACGGCCTTTTTGATTAAGCGGTCATTTTTAAAGAATTGGAACAAAATTCGAACTTTAGCTTAAAGAGCAAGGTACTGATGAGGGGATGAACCCCCTAATATACGTATTAAAAATATGTGAATATAGAAGTTCGTTACGTAAGTTATTTCTTAAGTTACTTAGATTTATTACAACTAAAAACATCCGTAAATAAAATTACACAAGTTTTTAGAAAGCTATTTAACCAAGTAAAATTAAATTAATATACAAATTTTGGTTTTAATTATTCATATACAGTGAATTAAGATCAAAGCTGTATTTATTCAAAAACGTTCAAAAATTAAATAAAAAAAACAAGTTTGTTTAATTGAAAGTAAGGAGCGACATTAAAACTTAAAACGAACAGAAATTATTCCGTATATGGAAGGGCTTTCCCCTCCTCAACGCCTCGCTCTCTACGCTAAAGTTTGACTCTGTCTTAAAACTTTATTTTTTAAAACAATGAAAAACTTTAGCGTAAAGAGCGAGGCGTTGAGAAGGGGAAAGCCCCTTCCATATACGGAATAATTTCTGTTCGTTTTAAGTTTTAATGTCGCTCCTTACTTTCAGTTTAAAAAACTTGTTTTTTTTATTTAATCTGTGTTCAGAGACGATATACTGAGGCTGTGTTTCTGGGTAACCGTGTTATTTGCGCGTCAGTGACATTAGAAATTTCTTAAATACTAAGATCTGCTTCAAGTGGAAAAAAGAAATGTGCAAAAGAAATGCGTGTAATGTTGAATTTTGCAGCACTGGGTCTTGATAGTGGATTGGCTTGATCACAAAAAAAGTGTATCTGCATTCGTTCAAGTTACTGCACTCAGGTTGTAAATTACTATGGCAAAAGACCTTCAAATGGTGCTTGTTCAGAGAAGGCTGAAAATCACTAGCTTCTGAGAAAGATACTAAGTGTACTAAGTGTCAAAAATTAAAAAAAAATGAATTTGATCGATTTGGGTTTTTGATTATATTTCCGAAAGCTGAACTTTACTTTTCGAATGTAAAAAAATGGAAAACTTCAAAAACTTACATGATAAGAATATTTGGTATTTGGAAAACTTACTTTTGTTAGCTTAGTCATAATGACTTCTGGAATCTTGATCATTATGGAAATAGCCAAGTAATTTTTGTAAGACATCAAGACAGAATCTGATAGGAACCTCATCAAACTTTGTCAAGTTGGTACATTTGTCAAGATATTTGAAGATTTTTTGGGGCTTCAAGATAAATGAAAAGTTTGTTAACTGTCAAAAATGTTGAAAGCAAAATAATCTTTTAAAAATAAACAAAAATCAATAACTCGAAGCATATTTGCTGACATCTTGCCTGCCAATATTTGACAAGTGAGTTTGAAAGGAAAAGCAGTCTTTCTTTCTGTATACTTCGAGGCTATACAAGAAGCCCTAAAAGGGCTTTATCGAAGTGAGGTTTTTCTATTTTATCCCGCAATAAACAGCAATGCGTCTGCCAGGAAGCCTTAAGTCTTTATTTAAATGTACTTACTGTAAATGTATGCCAATCTCTTGTATCTCGGTGGAGCCACTTTTAATGAAATTTTACTCAGGAGACTTTTTGTATTTTCCCCCGTTAAGTATAGCTTCACTTAAGAATGAAAGAAAAGAAGCGAGAAAAAGAACTGATAAAACTTTGCCTCTGCCTAGAATGATTGAAAGAAATTCCCTCCCCTGAAAATTTGAGTGACCAATCCAAGGGAAGTTTTAGAATATATATAATTTACTTTAAAATGTACGGAACCAGATGTGGTTTCACTGTACAGTGGCTTCTTGAATAACTAAAGACCATCCTGGGAACTTGTCCAACTTGAGTTTATCCCAAATGTGCTACCGTAAGGTTTTACAAACCTTAACTAAAACTATGAAAAATTGGAGATATGGGATAGATTCTTATTTCGCATATAGATCTCTTTCTGAAAGCCAAATTTTTTTTTAGTCCATCAAAAGTCAGTATCATCGAGCGGTGAGGAGTTGGAATTGAAATCTTCTTCCCTATCCACAATTTGAATTTTGGACTTATTTCTGAAGGCCTCATTCACGTTAGCGTAACAAATTTCCGTTTTAGTGATTCGCCTTCCTTCCAAACTTTTACTTTTGCCTCCAACATATTTTGAAAATGTTTAAAATTGCTCGATATCAATATATAAACAATCCACGAGAAATATTTGTGGAAATTTGCAAGTTTTCTCGGGAGAAAAGTACTCTTGATCTTGTCTGTAATTTATCTTAGTTTTAATTTTATTTCAGATGTAAGCATAATCAAAGACTTCCTTGAAAAAGTTCAGAATATGAAAGGAGAACGAGGAGAAATAGGGCCACCTGTAAGTATGCTTCGAAGTATGTTCTCCATTTGACTTGTATAACCACGGGTAAAGCTAAAGACTTTTACTGGGTAGGGCTAGGGGTAGTGGTTGAATATACCCCCTTCTCTTAGAATTGAGCTTTACTCTCGCTTTTGAGGATTTTAAAGGGGAAACAAATTCTACCTGCCCCTGACCCCCTCAGCCGTGTCCATGTCTGTAGCTCATGGCTTGGAATGAGCATAAAATGGAAATTGATCTTATCTCGGTCTTTCTATTTCAACTTAAAATGCATTAACAAAAACGGTGTGAATTTTCCTAAAAAAAATGAAACAAGAAGTAAGACCATCATCCATCATATCTATCCTTGTAAGTACAGTTTCTTTGAACTATTTTGAGAACTAGTCTAGCTATGCAAAATGGTTTTTGTATCTTCCTTTAACTAGAATAGTCTTTGGGTTATTCATAGCAATTACCAGCTCGTTCAATCGTTTGAAATGCCCATTTAACTAGTTTTATCGTTCTCCTTAAAGTTTTTATGCTAGAGAAGTACGAAACATTCTTATTTAATGGCTATACAGGTTGGTTAGAAGTTGTCATAAAGTTGACTAATTGATACAAAGAAATGGAAACATTTATGTTTAGTTACCAAGCAGCAAAACAGATGCTTTGAACAACAGCAATACAGCAAGATACAGCAAAACAGCAGCAAAACATTCGTGAGCTCAAAGTATTGCAAAGGTATGGCAAAAAAACTTTGAAAATCAGTTCATTTTTATCAACACCTTAATTAGCTTTGAGTTTTTCCTGAGATGATTGATTTGAGCTATTTGTCTCGCAAATTATGTTTTTTAAGCATATTCTGAAGAATCCAAATCTAACCGCTATTCCTCTACCAAGGCTAATTACTAGTTCTTATGCATTTTTTCAATCTGCGCTTGAAAAAAATTAAAGGATTTCTGTGGCAAAAATAGCTTCCTCAAATAGATGGCTCTAAATGGATGCGCAGTGCCTAGCAAAGTCTTTTTCAAATACTATTTCTTAGAAGTTTCCTGCTTCAAGTGACCCAATGAGCTGGATTGCTGCGTATTTTCCTTGTCATTTTGACGAGCGTTGGTAAAAGAGGAGAAAACGTATCAAAAGTATCAAACAGCTCGTGGTAACATTCTGTATCAGAGGCAGTCTGCCCCCTCTTGAAACCCTCACTCTTTATACTACAGTTTGACTTTTGTTGCAATTCTTTAAGCAAGACTGCTCAAACGTTGATGAGGAATCAAAATTATTTTCAAACCACCATAAAATTTTAGTGTAAAAAGCCGGGATTTCAGGGGGGGGGGCAGTCCGCCTCGGACACGAACTAATTTACTTGCGTTTTTAGTTTTTATGCCGCACTTTTACTTCATTTTAGAAAAATCGTTTTTTTTATTTAATACTTTTAGACGAAAGTTATTGAAGCGACATCAAACTGCGGCTTTAAAGGTTGGCACTCGTATTTTAGCGGTGCTGCAGCCTGCCCTACTAGCCCTATTTTCGGTGATTTGAAGCAGTGCAAAGTAAGATCTGCGAGTCCCAGCTAAAGATATTTCCTCCAATTGCTGTTGAATAAATTTGTTTTTGAAAGCAATTCTGGAAGAATACTATTATGAAACAAAAGTGTGGCAAAATGAATATAAAAGCGAATTGACAACTGTAGAACCGGGGTATAACTGTTAATTCTCATTTGAATATAGGTTCCCCGAAAAGTGGAACAATGGAAAGCGGTTCAAAGAGTATGAAAGACCGATAAAAAAAGGAAAACTCAAGTTTGTCTATGGGAGAAAACAACCAACGTCATCTATTGCTATTCATCAAAATAAAATAAAAATGTTATAAAATTTTGGATAAAATTGTATGTCGTGTTTATATTTGGAATGTCTTGTCACGATTTTGATTTACTTGATTGATTACTTGATAAAAATGATTTGGCCAAATGGTCAGTTTTTGTACATTTTGATTTATCTGGACCAATTTTTGTATATTCGCCTGCCCTTTATCGACATCTGGATTTTTCTAGTTTTCAAGAAACTTGCAATGTTTTTTTTGTTTTTTTTTTATAAGTGGGAGCAATAGATGAAGGTGCAGAAGCTTGTTAATAAGTCTTCCGAATTAGTTTTTCTTCCCGTTTTCCCCCCTCCATTTAATGTTGGACATACATACTAGGATTGGTAAATCTAGCATGTCTGTGCTAGGTCATGGCTGTGGAAGACCTGTGCAATCTGTTCTTAGCTCTGTAAATGCAAGGTCGCACCTTGAAAATATAACGGATTAAAAAGTTTCTGACTGCGCTCTTTGACCCGCTGTGTCGATATTAGGGGAAGTCTATTCTCAACTCAAAATTAAATTTGTGTGTGGATTTTAAATTTTGGAACGGGCAGCCTTACTTTCTATGCCACTTATGTCATAATCAATAACAAAATAGCTTACAAGCAGAAAAAAACGTATGCGTCCGGAAACTTTTGAGTGACACAGAACATTTCCCGTTGGAATTAGATATTAACTCACTAACTGGCCAGTACGGAGGAATTAGTTTCGAGTATTAGTGCAAAACATGTAAATTATGTAGGTAATATAAGAAAGAATAGGAACAATCGTACAAATAATCTAATGGAGGGTTTGGGTATGGACCTGAAGACACCCCCCTAGGAACTTGTCTTTTCGTTTTGGCTGGAATAAGGTTCGTTTTTTTTGCGTTTCTCTGTTTTTGAATTTTAGTATAAAGCTAGTGAATCAGATAGAAAAAACTGTCTAATGGCCAATTCAACCTTTACACCTTTGGAGCATGAATGTTTTCGAGCATACCACTGGATTTGATTGATTCTGCTTCTGAATGGCTCATGTATAGGCTGTTAATGATGAATTCTTCACCCTGTACTCATTAATCATACAAACCAAGAACATACCTTCATCAAAATTCATCATAGCAGGCGATACTATTTACCTGGACTAATCCCACTGACCAGAATAGGTTATATGAGTCGATTGCGGTTCTACTTACAGATCATGTTTTGTCTAATTCATGGTTATTGATTCTTGCTGTAAGGGTAGGTTTTACTGAACAGTACAATTTATTCGAGAGAGACCTTTTCAGTGTCATAGGTTAAGTACCTGTACCTCTTAACGAGCTTTTAAGAATGTAACTCAAGTTATTAGCTCACATGTGTGCCATTAAAAACTGAATATATTTAAGATCGTCTGTGAAATTACCTTAAAGTGCCAGGTTCAATTTTTAAGAGGGTGATTTTGAATTGTGTAAGTGGGGACGGGGTGCAGTAGTAAAGTGAACCTGGTCTTTTTTTGGTTCTTTTTACCAATACTGCAACATCGTCTGGAGCTTCCATGTTTGGGTGAGCTCTGGGTTAGCTAAACATGTTTGTTGTCATTTCAAAAAAAGAGTTGCCGACTGATATAAAGCCTCAGTTTTAGAGGGAAAAGGTCTTTTCGCCTAATTTCTTGGGATAAACAACTATTTTCAAAGTCACAAGCCCCAAAAGTATTTTAATTCATCCACCACTTTATAAAGAAGTAAGTGTATCATGTACTGCTGACCTCAATGGTAATTGTGCGATATTTTATTTTCTAAACAATTCACACGTCAAAAAATAAAGTATATAAAATAGATAAATAGTAACAAAGTTTCTTAGTAGAAATCTATATCTAATAAGATAGTCAAAAAGCTAAGAAGCTTATGCAAAATAATAAAGGGAGTATTTTTTGTTTAATCAGTTAAAAAATTTCTGAGAAGGAGGGAATAAAACTCTTTTGATATTTTTGACTTTTAGTCACGACTTACTTCAGTCTAGGGGCCATAAGATTTTACTTTTTTAGAATGGGAGCTTCTCTGGGGAAAAATTGGAATAGGTAGAATTTGTTGGGCATGTTGATTATTGTCCGTCCCTTCCAAATTGTCCCTCAATTGGCCCCAAATCAGACAGGAAAGCTGCATCTTCTATCTTCTAAAGTTTTGTTCCTTTATATACAATTTCTTTTATTCTCCAGCGCCTTAACTTTGAGTTACTCTTATTAACTCTCAGCTGAATTAGAAGCCTAAAATTCACTGAGTATTAGAACTTCAAAACTATATGAACGATGAAAGTGATCGAGTTAGCTCTGATCGACTCTCCTATTTTTGAGAGTAGAGCAAGTGACTGCTGAAGTGTAACATTTTGTGCAACCCATATCTTATGAAAGGTATATCTGAGGGGGTGTCCACTTTCCGCAACTCGGTGTACATCTCAGAACGCAATGTGTGCTCACAGTTCCATCACGCTTGCCACAGTTTCCTCCACACTTGGCACGTGCAACATAGTGTTCGTTATCTCTGAAACTATGCGCCTCCTTGGGTATATCTAATGATAGTGACAAGGAAAGAAAGTTGAAAAAACAGGTTAGTTACAAATACTAAAGTTGTCGAATAAACAAATTCTGTCTATATTACAATAGTTGTTGCATCGATGCAAGTGTAGGGCTACCGCCCCCTCAACACCCACTGGTTTAGTTAAAGACAGACTGTTTCCACCATTGCTTCTAGAACGAACGCTCTAATCGAAGAGAAATGAGATATAAAGTTTTTTTCACAATGTACTTGAGAATGGAAGGGTTTACTTATTTGTATTTGCCTTAAGCAATAGTATTTTTAGTTTAAATATTTTGAAAGCCAATCTGTGAATAACGTTCTTACAATTATCAACTGGGTATATTTTTGCACCCTTGAATGCTTTCAGTTGAGCACTAATTAAATTTTTGCACAAACAGTTGGAGTTGAAGGGTTAGTAACCCTCATCTTCTACAGGATTAGTTCTGTCCGTTTGAAGTTTTAGTATCGCTTTTTACCTTCCTATGAAAATTTTTTTTTCTTGTTTAAATATTTCGAGGATCCAAATGCTCAACATTTCAAGTCATCCTTTTTCATCGTAAGAGAACTGTAATGGTGTTGATAATGGGCTGAAGGTAATTATCTGCAAAGCTGGCTATTTATTAATTTCTGTTATTGTAACAACATTAAACCTAATGTTATAGGGTGTAGTGAAAAATTAGAACAACAATTGCAAGAGGAGAAATACGAGCACGGTTGGGGCAGCACAAAAGGAAAGCAAAGTGACTAAAACAAACGCACTTGAGTCTGCTCGTCAAACAGTTCGTGGTAACGACCTATAAGTAAGGACAGATGCGGCTCAATAGTAACCGAAACTATAAGAAACAGAGTGTTGATAATAATAGATACATTAAAAGAATGGAATTTTGGTGCTTATTCAAAACATATAAAATTAATTAAGTTTAATATTACCATCAAAAGTTAAGAGCCTGAGAAAATTTGCCTCTTTTTGAAAAAGGGGGAAAACCCCTAAGAAATCAAGTGATCTTAAAGAAATCACACCACGAGATTTAGAATAGCAGAGAACCCTACTGTAAAGGATTCAAGCTCCTATATACTAAAATATGGAATTTTAAATTTTTTTGCCAGAAGCCAGATCACGGACTTTTTTTTTGGGGGGGGGGATCGTATCGAACCAATGATCCTAGAAGATCGGGATATTGTTAATTTGATTGGAAATCCAAGCTTATATTGCCCTTTTTAAGTGACCAAAAATACCCAAAATTATCTTTTTTATCTGTTTTATCTATTTCACGCAAAATTATC
Source organism: Artemia sp. Qi Xiang Cuo (assembly GCF_049724085.1). Lineage (NCBI taxonomy): Eukaryota > Metazoa > Arthropoda > Branchiopoda > Anostraca > Artemiidae > Artemia > Artemia sp. Qi Xiang Cuo. Next base: position 23,140,636 of record NC_142802.1, on the reverse strand, counting down.
TGATCACCAAAATTGAATTTTTGAAATAATCATTTTCTTCACTATGGTCGAAAGATCTAATAACTATGTTTTTGAGGATGACATGACCCCCCACAGTCCCCGGGGAAGGGCTGCAAGATGTGAACTCTGACCATTGCTTACATATAGCATTGGCTATTGGGAAGTATAAAGATTTTTTTTTTGGGGGGGGGGATTTTCTGGTGGGGGTGCTTACGTGGGAGAATCTTTCCATGAAGAAATTTTCGTGGGGGAAGGGAATTTTCCATGGCAGGGGAGCTGGATTTCTCAGCATTAATTAAATAATTATCAGATACTGAATAAAAAAAGATTGTTCAACTGAAAGTAAGGAGCAACATTAAAAGTTAAAACGAACAGAGATGATTACGTATATAAGGGGTTTGCCCCCTCCTCAGTACCTCGCTCTTTACGCTATAGTGTTTTTTGAAGTTTTAAAAAGCTTATTATTTTAATTAAACGGTCCTTGTGTATTAGGAGTCATTCTTTAATAATTGGAACAAAAAGTCAAATTTTAGTGCAAAGAGTAAGGTACTGAGGAAGGGGCAGCCCCCTCATATACGTAATATTTTCTATTCGTTCTAAGTCTTGATGTTGCTCCTTACTTTCAGTTGAAAGATTTTTTTTTATTATTATTTAATACCTTTAAAACTGATAATCAAAACCAGTGTGGGTGTTTTTTTTTCAAACTCTTACTGTTGGAAAAAAAGTTCTGATTAGCAGTAGTTGAACTTACGAGGTTCCAAAAAGGTGGTAAATATTACATTATCAGTATATAATTAATTAATGTAAACATTAAAGTTTAGAAATATTTAGAATAGAAAAAGTAAAGAAACAGTAATAAACGTCAAAATGGCACGTAAAACAAGAACAGATTGGAAATGGACATTTTAATGCATTAATAGTTGTGATTAGAATACAAAGATCTTAGAAGCAGCAATTAACGTTATAGCAGCGCTAGGAATACGAACACCGTTGAAACAGTAGTTAGTTCTTATAACCATTTATGTCTCAGAAATATCTATTTATTGTTGAATTAGAAAATTCTCACTAACAATAATTAAAGTAAAAGCTGTGTTTGGAATAAAAACGACTCGGAAGTCATTAACGTAAAAACAGTGCCTAGAAAACGAACAATTCGGAATGAGTACCCAACAAAAAACTTATGCTGATAATAGCTTAAAAACAACAATAAGTTGTAGGAAGGAGGCTCGGAATAAAAGCATCCTTATTCTTCCTGTTGGAAAATTTAGGTTACTTTTTAAAATGTTATATAAAAAAAAACTTCAAAATGCTACTAACTGCTCTTGGGGTTGTGCATTACCTGTGAGCCGTGACTATTGTGGACAGTTTTCAATAATATTTCCACTTAAAATGAGATAAACGCTGAACAACAGAGAAAGGGACTAGAAATAAAAAATAACGGGAGTTCAGAGTTTCATCGAAGTATCAAACAAATTAAATAAATAAAAATTCGAGAGCGTGTATTTTTCTAATCTCACGGATTAATAAAAATTTTTGCTTATTGTGTTCATACACACTGTTGTTCATATTCCTCATATTGGAAATCTAGATTACTTTTTAAAATTTTATGTAGAAAAAAAACTTCAAAATGCTATTGACAGGTCTTGGGGCTCTGCATCAGCTGTGCGCCGTGACTGTTTTTGACAGTTTTCAATAATATTTCCACATCAACTGAGATAAACGCTGAAATGCAGAAAAAAGGACTAGAAATAAAATATTACAGGAATGCAGGATTCCATTGAAGCCGCAAAAAAATTAAAAACAAAATCAAGAGCGTACATTTTTCGTTTTTATCTTACCTACGAATTAATAATTTTCTTTGTTTATTGAGTTGTGCCCAATCGTGTAAGCCGTGCATTAAAATGGTTCTTGATGAATTTAATCTTCTGATCACCTAAGATAGATCCAGGGAGTAAAAACTTTTTTATTTTGATGTCCTTGGTATTTTGAGAATCTTACTGGCAAGTAACATCATCCATGTGCTGAAGCTTTATTTAGGACGTTTGAATACCCTATAACTAAAGGCTATCCTAATAAATTTTTTCTAGTTTTGAATTTAGATTTAAGAACAAGATAGCCTATGTTAAAAAATATGTAGCAAAATAGCAAAAATACTCGCAACAATAATAAAAAATAATTAAACAATGAATAGGTAGACTATATTAGTCTGTAGTCAAACAGTTCGTGGTAACGAACTGTATAGTAAGAGCGACTCGTCTCAGTAGTAACCGAAACTCTAAAAAACAGTATTTTGATACCAATAGATACATCAAAAGAATTAAATTTTTATGGTGATTTTAAATATATAAAATATATTCATCGAGTTTAATGTTACCAATAAAAAGTTACAAGCCTGAGAATATTTGCCTTATTTTCAAAAAAATGGGGAAACAACCCCTAAAAGTCGGAAAATCTTAACGAAAATCACACTATCAAATTCAGCGTATCCGAGAACCTTACTGTAGGGGTTTGAAGCCCCTACCCGCAAAAATGTGGAATTTGGTAGTTTTTGCCAGAAGAAAGATCACGGATGCGTGTTTATTTGTTTGTTTGTTTTTTTGTTTTTTTCAGGGGTGATCGTATCGACCCAGTGGTCCCAAAATGTCGCAAGAGATTTCATTCGAACGGAAATTAAAAGTTATAGTGCTTTTCTTAATCAAAAAACAAACAAATTAAAAATAGAATCACTTTTAATAAAAAAAACTGCATTTTTGATGTCTTTTCATACTGCAGTCTTTTCAAAGATATTTGAATTTTGATCATGTTAAAGATTGATCAATGATGTCATAATCTTAGGTTGTAGTCAGGTCGTCTCTTACTATTCCAATCAAGAAAAAGCCATTGGCTTTTTCCTGTTTGTCATCAAACAGTTCGTTACCACGAACTGTAAGTAAGGAGCGACCCTGCTCAATGATAACCGAAACTCTATAAAACGGTATTTTGATACAAATAGATACATCAAAAGAATTAGATTTTAATGCTGATTTCAAATATATAAGTTTCATCAAGTTTAGTCCTACCCATTAAAAGGTACGCGCCTGAGAAAATTTGGCTGATTTTCGAAAAAAGGAGGAAAGACCCCCTAAAAGTTATAGAACCTTAATGAAAATCACACCATCATATTCAGCGTATCAGAAAACCCTACTCTAGAGGTTTCAAGCTCCCATCTACAAAAATGTGGAATTTTGCATTTTTTGCCAGGAGAAAGATCACGGATGCGTGTTTATTTGTTTGTTTTTTTGTTTTTTTTTCCCAGGGGTGATCGTATCGACCCAGTTGTCCCAAAATATCGTGGGAGGGCTCATTGGAATGGAAATTAAAAGTTCTAGTGCCCTTTTTAAGTGACCAAAAAAATGGAGGGCAACTAGGCCCCCTTCCACGCTCATTTTTTTCCCAAAGTTACTTGATCAAAATTTTGAGATAGCCATTTTGTTCAGCATGTTCGAAAATATAATAAGTATGTCTTTTAGGATGACTTAATCCCCCGAAGTTCCCGGGGGGAGGGCTGAAAGTTATGAACTTTACCCAATGTTAACATATAGTATTGGTGATTTGGAAGTATACAGACGTTTTCAGGGGATATTTTTCCTGGTAGTGGGGGGGTGGGTGGGCCGGGGGTTGTGTGGGAGGATCTTTCCATGAAGGAAGTTTTCACGGGGAAGGGACATTGCTATGAAGGGGACGCCGGACTTCCCGGCATTATTTAAAAAAAGATCAGAAATTTAATATAAAAAAACAAGTATTTCAACTGCAATAGCAGCAACATCAAAACTTCAAACGAACAGAAAATATTACATATATGATTGGGATCACCCCGTAGTCAATACCTCTCTCTTTAAGCCAAAGATTTTTTAGTACTTTCATAAGAACTATTTATTCTAATTAACGGCCTTTGTGATTAAGCGGTCATTTTTAAAGAATTGGAACAAAATTCGAACTTTCGCTTAAAGAGCAAGGTATTGACTAGGGGGCGAACCCCCTAATAAACAAATTAAAAATATGTGAATATAGAAGTTCGTTACGTAAGTTAATTCGTAAGTTACGTATATTTATTACTGATAAAAACGTTCGTAAATAAAATTAAACAAGTTTTGAGAATACCATTTAACTAAATAAAAGTAAATTAATATGAAAATTTTGTTTTAATTATTCATGCACGATGAGCCAAGATCAAAACCTGCATTTATTCAAAAACGTTCAAAAATTAAATAAAAAAAAACAAGTTTTTTAAACTGAAAGTAGCCTAAGGAGCGACATTAAAACTTAAAACGAACAGAAATTATTCCGTATATGAAAGGGGCTGTCCCCTCCTCAACGCCTCGCTCTTTACGCTAAAGTTTGACTCTGTCTCACAACTTTATTTTTTAAAACAATAAAAAACTTTAGCGTAAAGAGCGAGGCGTTGAGGAGGGGACAGTCCCTTTCATATACGGAATAATATCTGTTCGTTTTAAGTTTTAATGTCAGTTTAAAATTTAAACCTTACTTTCAGTTTAAAAAACTTGTTTTTTTATTTAATCATACAGTAAGGACCGAAGTCTATCTCATGGTACTGGTAACTGATGCAACAGGGAAAAGAAAAAGGGGTCTATGGTGTATATGACGTCATTATAATGATAAACTCACTCTTGCTTATACTAATTTGCATTGGCAACCTAATCAAACAGTTCGTGGTAACAAACTGTATAGTAAGAGCGATTCGTCTCAATAGTAACCGAAACTCTAAAAAACGGAGTTTTGATACTAATAGATACACCAAAAGAATTCAAACAGTTCGTGGTAACGAACTGCATAGTCAGAGCGACTCGTCTCAATAGTAAATGAAACTTTAAAAAGTGGAATTTTGATACCAATAGATGTATCAAAAGAGTCGGATTTTTACGCTGATTTTAAATATATAAGTTTCATCAAGTTTATTATATTAAAAAACGAACTGTTGCCCTTAGTAAATGATAAACGTTTCTAGTGAAGGTAGTGAAGAACGAACTCTAGCCCATACTAATTAATTTACTTTTGAAACAAAGGAATCACGGCAGATAACTACATGGTAGTATAAGTAAGCTACAAGTTCTAAAAAATCTAAAACTCTGATCGTAGGATTCAAAGTCCTAAGTGTAAGCCATTACACCATTAATCGTTTATATGAAAAAAAATTCTAAAAGTAGTTAAATACATAGAACATATTGAGAAGTAGTTAAATACATAGAACATACATAGAAAATACATATTGTGCAAAAAGTTCCGTCAAAATGGTAAAAGGTAACAAATCCCAGGGATAAAAAAGAAAGATGGAAAATAGAGTAGGCATAAAAAAAACCCTAATTTGTGCAAGATTTGGCGTGTATTTCTTGAATCCACCGAATGAATCCCCTTTTTAAAGGCTGCAATAAATGCTAGTGGAAATACTCTCGGTATTGCCAGAATTCGAAAAAAAAAACACTAGACCAAACGTTGCAACGAAAAGATTTGTTCTCAAAACTTTGGAAAGAGAGTAAAGTATCGAAAAGTTAACCCATGCAAATAAAAAAATAGTAACCAAGAACCAGAAATAATGTGTATCCCATGAAGCAGGGATGGACGCAAGTTTTTTTTTGAGGGGGGGGGGGCTTGCAATAATAAAAAGAATTAATAATTTCGATAAGAAGTGCTCAGAAATTTGAAGAATACTTGGTATTATGGAGGAGTCAGGGCCTTGAGCCCCCCTCCCCAGTACCTGTCTAATAACTAGAATAAAACAAAAAATCGAAGGATTTGACTATTAGTATATTAGTCCAATTATCATGAATCCAAGACACCGAATGCATATGAAGGAACATGTTTGTATGTGGATTTGCAACTACAAAAATTACACAACATATCCTTGATAAAAAAAAAACTATTTCAAATCCAGACTTGCTTTGGTTTCTAACAATATTGACTGGGATCATGTTTAATATATTCTATTCCAGGGTGCTTCAATTATTTTATATGATTTCAGGTTTTGTATGTTGATAAAGAATGTCAAGAATATATGGATTTTGTTTATTTTAGCTGTCTGTAAGAAAATATCCCAATTTCATTCTTCATTTTTATTTAATCGTTGTGTAAACAAGCAGAAAAGCCCCATTTTTTCAGGCATATAATTGCCATTTTTGCCATACAAAGATGTGTTGCATAAAACACAAGAAATAAAAGATACCACGGACAAGTTTTCAAACAAACATGAATGAAAACAACTGGCCAATAAATTAATAACTACCACAACATAATAATCCAATTTTTATCCAATTAATATAACAATTGTCATAATTTCTTAGAAATACAGGAAATAGGGTACGCTTACAAATTAAACTAGAAGTTAATCAGGAATTTCCCACATTTTCTGGTCGAGTAGAAGGTGGCAATGAAGTAAAGGACCATTAAAATAATAGGCAAGTTTTACCTTTCAAATTGCTGCTTGATGAGCCAAAGTGCAAAACACTGCAGTGCAACCTCTACCTAGTCTCAAGACAGCTTGGTCTTGTCGAGTTCTTTTTTTTGCCTCCTTGAAGCGTTTTAGTAGTTTTATACCAAGTATTTGCACTGCAATGACTATTAGACCTATCCCACGGTGATTTTTGCACCAGGTTGTATAATCAGTCTTATAGAAGAGAGGCTGATTGACGCCTTTAAGATGGAATTAGCACTCAGGGCTTTCTTAATGAATTCAAGGAGCTTCTCAGCAGTGACATGTTGGTACTCTGGATCTAGTTCAGAGATAGATCCCGTGTTTGTCAGTGGCTTGTTACACGCAACCTCTGTGTAGTAAGCTAAAACTAATAGCAAAAGTACCATCCGTTTTGACACATTTTTGGTTTAGCGTACCAAAAGAGGGGCAACCCATACTTCACCTCATTGTGTAAACGTCGAAGTTCCACTTTTTGTGCCACACAATGTGCAATTCTGCCACACCACACCTATTCTTGCCTTGGCACACATATAATATTCGTGGTGTATTGCTCTCACGCGTTGCACGTGCCACCTGGCGTACACCATTTTGAAAGTTGGCGTTCCCCTGATGCCAAAAGGTTCTTTCTAGATAGTTGCCGAATCTCATCCCAATATGTTGAGCCTCTATATATATGCATAAACAATTCTCCTTTCAAACTATAAACTTCTGAATTACTTTAAATTGAACAGAGCTAAAGTGCATTTCAAAAAAGATAAAACAACAAAAAAAGAAAAGAAATATGTCATGGGCTCTAGAAACAAGCGTGTCCAAGGAACCCAGGGCCATGCTGAACTAAACCATTTAAGTTACCTAAAGCACCTCTGTGAAAACATTCTGTTTATAACACTCTGTGGCATAGGTGCCCATAATCTGAATTCCAGGGGGGGGGGGAACCTCGTCAGGGGAAGGGGGCAAACCTCGTGTAATTGGCACTTTTAATGCTATATAATAGAAATCTCAGAACAAAAATATAAAAATAAGGCAGCATCATTCAGCCAGAGGGGGCAGGGACCCCCCCTTATGGGTGCCCATGCTCTGTGGTAAAAATGTAAATAATAATACCAATGTAGTCATAAAATAAATTCTAAAGCCGCATGCTAAGTAATCTTATAGAATATGAGACAGACTAGCGCGGAATGATTACCACATATTCTTAAAATGATGAGAAAGTACCTCTGTCTAAACTAAATACTGTATTGTGATTGGCTAGTAGATCATAAAACTAGACTGGGTTTGCCGAACACGCTACCAAACAAATTTTAAAATAAGATATGGATTTATTGATTCTCATCATGTTGATACGCATCTTCTCCCATCAAAATGTGAGTAATAGTTAGTGGTGAAACAGCTCTATCAACAGAACTGTTCCGTCCAAGCACACGCCATAACCGTAGATGGAAAGCGAAATTGAACCACGGATAAATTCTGGATGATTAAACGCTCAACAAGGGTATATAGCATATCTTGAAGCTTATGAGTAGTAAATTTCAAGCAGTCATGATACAAATCAGGTACAACCTTTAAACGAAGTAATTTAAGGCTGCAGCCCAATTTGTTTGGTTGTGGTGGCATGAAATGATCATTATCACATACTTTGGGTCGAGTTTTTCCGTATTATCTGCACACCTGAGTAGATCTGTTTCTTATTTGAGCGATTTGTTAGTGTTTCACTAAGGCTTTTATGATTTGGATATAGTTTCATTTCGTCTGATTTCAAGAAAAATCATTAGGGTATTCAATTGGGCTAGATCCAGGTTGGTTTATCTGAAGCACAAGTTAATGACAGCTTTATGAAAAAAAAAACATCAGTCAAAAATTCCAAAGCTTGCAAACTTTTATGGCTATTATTGAAAAAAAAAAAAACTATTACCTAAAACACAAAATTTGGGATTCGTAACCTTCCTTTCATTCAATCAGTGTCATTTCAGAGTGGCGTTATTAGAAATTTTCCTGATGCTAAGCATCCTCAAGCCGAAAATGGTTATTAATAAGCACTATTCCTACTTTAGGAGCAATGTCCTAAAACTACCCACAAAGCCAATTAGTAGGGGTGACATCTGAGGTTTTTACTTTAGGGGATGCTTGGTTTCAATGTGTTATAGCTTTTCTTTTCTTTTTTTCTTTTTTTCTTTTTTTTTTGCAGGGTGCTAATATTACAGGGTAGCCTCTTGCTGGCGGAGGTAAAAACTGCCTATAAATTACAAAATTCTGTAAAATTGGACGAATGTGTAACTTTTTTTTTTTCAAAAGAAACCCTTCTCTTGCACTGTTTTTATGTAAGTCGATTTAATCCTGCTAATTAGACTATTAAATATTTGAGCTTTGCTAACTTTGAGAAATCACGCACACAAGGTGACACGTTCCAAGTGTGGCAAAGTTATACCACGCTTGGTGGAACTATGTGGCATATGTGGCCCTCTAAGACTTACACCATGTGGTAGAAAGTGGGTGACCCCTTGGAAATATTTGAAGTTGATATTATACTAGCTTGGTGAAATTCTGGTCTACTTTTTTTTGCCTACAAGCTGGGTCAATATTCGAAACCCAGCCTTTAAGTCAAGCCATACTTCACGAAAAAAGACGTAAAACCTTTTTCCTCTGTTAACTTGTGTATTCATTATGTGATGAGGAAATTATGGACCTTCAAGGTTTCCGAAATGAGCTGCTGATAAATGAATAACTCTTGTTGTAATTAGGCATGACAAGATGAAATATCAAACCAGTTGTGTCGGTGTTCAAATCGTTTGTGGAAGGATTAGAAAACTGTCTCAATTGCCACCCTTTTTATGTATTTTTTTTAAAGTTTTTCATCAGCCAGCCTTATATGTTTTAATTGTTTTTCCTACAAAGCTCATATTTTTTTCTCTATTTTTTTTTAAATTTTAACATGAAAAATATATGCCTAGAAGGTAGGCCTATGTGCATAAGTTATTTGGGGTAAGCCCATTTTTTATTGGAGGGGGATTCACCAAAACCAGTAAAAAAAAATATATGGAACATATAAAAAGTTATAATAAATCGAAAATAACCATAATGATTCATTCAGTTCTCAGCAATGTCGTTCAGACTGCTTCCCTCAGATGCGCGAGGTCTGCTTATACATTATTACATAGATTTTTTTTAACTGAATATAAAGAACAATAATAAAAATTACAACGGCCAAAATTTATTGAGTGTATGGGGGATCTTGTCCATTTCTCATTCCTTGCTCTTTATGATAAAGGGTTAAAGTTATTCAAAACCACTTCTCATTCAAATTCGATGTCTTTCAAGGGTCGTTCTTAAACAATTGGGACAAAAAGTCTAACATTAACACAAAGAGCAAGGGATAAGAAAGGGGCAGCTCCTCACGTATGTGTGATAATTTCTTTTCATTTTAAGCATTATGTTCCTCCTTACTTTCAGTTGAAAGAACTTTTTTTTATTCATATTTCTGACCATTTTTTAAATCATGCTAGGAAATCCCCCTCCCTGTGTAAATTTTCCCCTGGAGAGTTTTCTACCCACGGAAAATTCATCCCGTGGAAAATCTCCCCCGCAGAAAATTCTCCCTCACCCAAAAAGTTTGTGTATATTTCCTAATAACAAATACTATATGTAAACAGTGGATAAATTGCAAAACTCACAGCCCTTTCCCCAGGGACTGTGGGGGGTCAAATAACATTCATAAGCATAGTTATTAGAGCTTTCAACTGTGCTGAACCAAATGGCTATCTAAAAATTTAATTGAATGTGTGGGGGAAAAGGGTGTGGGAAAGGGGGTAATTAGCCTCCAATCTTTTCGGTTTCTGAAAAAAGAGCATTAGAACTTTAAATTTTCTTTAGAATGAACCCTTTCCTGATCTTCTAACACCATTGGTTTGACCTCTGAAATCAGAAAGACTAACGTGTAGTTTCGGCTTAAAACAATTCAAACTAAAAACTTCAAAGCATCTTAGATATAACTAAACTCTGACAAAAACAGATGGAAACCCTTCGGATTTGGGGAAAAAAAGAAACAAAAATCTACTTCATTTTCTAAAATTTAGATGAATATTAGTCCGTATTCACCCTTAGCGTACACATTTCAAGTAGCGCTCTACCAATGTACCATCTATGCTAAGAAATAAAAGATTATAGTATGGTCTTAATCATCTCGAAAAACTGTACTAATGTCGTTATCACTGCATTCGTTAAGCTGTTTTAATTGGAGAATCAGCAGGATAATATAGATCAATAGGACAAAAGTGTTTTATTGTCATGCTGATCCATCCTTTGTATGCAGCTCAGCAAATGGTTTTTAGCAGTTATTTTGAGGTTTAAAAATGTCAGATATGACCTTTGAGGCGTAATAATGACAGTATGTTCTTGACTAATCATCAGTTTCTGCTCTTGAGCCTCCTTGTTGGTTATTCTCTTATAGTCTGCCATTTCTGCAATCCACGCTTTCTTTGCTCTTAGAATTTTTTGTTTTTATAATGACTGTCTTCTTGTAGGGTATGAAAGGAGACCAAGGGGCCCCTGGACCTCCAGGAAGTATACAAGAGGCGGACATCACTGAGACTGTTGACAGACTACTAGGAGAAAAGCGTCAGGTAACCAGTGTTAATTTCTAGTCTTACTGAACTTAGGGACTGTTAAAATCCGAGCTGTAATTCAGGAGAAGAATCCTTAAGAGTCCCCGGCAATTAATAAAATTAATTATAAAATAAACTAAATTCAATTAAGTTTTCTGTACGTAATTGTATTTTTTTAGCCCCTTTATTTTTGCTCTCTTTCAGTAGCATTGGTCATGGTCACTAGCAGGCTTTTTTTCTATTTTCAAAACATCGGTGAAAACAGAGGCCTAGTATGTCGAGTTGTTATCGTTCATCATTTAAAGACCTATGCCATCCTTTGAAAGACGAAAAATAAGCCATGGAACGGTAGTGTTTTATTTAAGACACTAATATTACCATTTCCATCTTTTTGCTACATGCCCTATGGATTATAATAGGTATAGGGGTTCTCTGACCAATTCCTTAATCCCGTACCTTGTTTAAGGTTCCTTAATAGTTATGGTTCGGAGACGGAAATGTTCTTAGCTTCAGTTTTGTTAGTGTATCATTACTTTGAAGTATAGAAAAATATGCTCTTCATTTATGCTCTTCGTTCGGACTATAAGATTCAAAAGACTTTGATTAGGGAGATCATTATAAGAAAGAGAAATCTTTCACTTAAAAATATACATAATATAAAAGTAGCCCTTAGTGACGTAGATTGGAGGGAAGTTTTAGAAGAGAGAGATCCTAATAGATCACTGGATATTTTTTATAGAGATTAAATGAACAATTAGACCATCATTGTCCTTATGAAAAAATACAACGTAAAACAATGTTTCCACCAAAACCATGGATTAATGAGTCACTCCTGAGATCAGTTAATGAAAAAAATTTAATAGATAAAAATAGTCTTGATTCAAAGGGAAATGGAGCTATTGCAGAATATTTCAGTGCTCATTTTGCTAGTTTTGGTTCTGATGTTACTCGGGGTCTTGGCTCGATTTCAGCTCATTCATATAAAGAATACCTTCTTCAATTAGAGGATACAAGCTTGTTTTTGACCCCAGCTAGTCTTGATGATTTCCTAAAAATTTAGTAGATTTAAAGCGAGGTAATTCATTAAGTTTGGATGGACTTTCAATTAATCTTTTAAAACACCTTGCATCTGTAATTCATGTACCATTTGTTCAAAATTTTTAATTTGCGTTTTTCTTCTGGGGTATTCCCTACTAAATGGAAAAATGCCCGAATTATCCCACGGCATAAAAAAGGTGATAAAATTAATGTTAATAATTACCGACCCATTGTAATACTTTCTCCTTTGTCAAAGTTTTCAGAAAATTTATTTCAAAAAAGAATTTTGTCTTATTTGGACAAAAAAAATCTTTTAGCCAAAAACCAGTTTGGGTTTAGATCGGGTCGTTCTACTGAACAAGCAGTTACAGCCCTTTTGCTTAAAACTAATCATTCACTGAATAATGGTAATTATGGATAGTGCATTTTCTAAGATATAAAAAAAAAATTTGATACTCTAAAACATTTCATTTTGTTGGAAAAATTGAATAACTCTGAAATTCGTGGGAGAGAATTGGATTTAATAAAGTCATATCTATGAAATCGCGGATTGCAAGTAGACCTACAAGGCCATCTGTTTCAGCTTAACTCCCTGGATGATATTGGAGTGCCTCAGGGGTCTATACTTAGACTGTTACTATTTTGAATATATATAAATGATCTCCCAAATTGTCTATCCTATAAAGATGGACTAGCACTTATGTTTGCAGAAGACACAGTGGTATCTGTTGAAGCTAAAGCCCCTTCACTATTGATCAAGAATATGGCGTCTAAAGTGAATTCGGTTATCCAGTGATTTTCTTGTAATTGTTTAGTTCTCAATCTGTCTAAAACAGAATTTTGGTTTTTGGCATATCTAAGCAAGGAGTTTCTAGGGATGGGATTGATGAGTTAGTTTTCTTTTATTTTTATTTCTTTCTTTTATTCAAGTTTTACCCATTTCTACTCACACACACGCACACACAGACACTCACAACATATCTCCTCAAACACAACCTACCTTTTTCCAATGAACTCTTCAACCAACAACTCCATCCACTTAATATCCACTCGTTCTTTCCACCTTTCAGTCTCACTTAAACGCGCTATCATTTTCCAACAATCATAACCAAACCTTCTTAACACAATCCCTTTTCTCTTCTTCCTTCTTTTCCACACATATTCATCTAACTTCGTCACAATCAACACCAAAGCTCGCTCTCTCCTCTCATTTCCAGGGAAATCTACATTAAGTTTAATCAACCTTATCTTATCTTCCTCAGTATTCCACATTACTCCACGATCTCTTAAGGCGATCTCTTATGAGTTAGTTGTTTCTGGGTGTAGAATTAGAAGGGATAAGACATACAGATATTTGGGGATTATTCTTGATTAGCTTTTATGTTTCCGTAGTCATTCAGACCATATCCGTATAAATTTAGCCCAAAATTTTAGGATGTTTACATCGATTTAAGTATGTTTTTCCTTTTTCAATTATTAAAATTCTTTATCATTCTTTAATTGGATCATACCTAAGATATTGTCCCCTTATTTACCTAAATACACTTCCTAATCATTTTAAACCCCTCCATACATTGCAAAATAAATCCGTAAGGATCCTTGGTACTTTCTTTCACCGTCCTGCACGACTTCAAAATCTTTCTGAAACAAAAACTTTATTTTTATTTCTTCATATATTAAACCTTAATCAACTTAGAGATTTGCAATTATCGCTCAGGCATTATGATATTCAGTCTCCAGCGAGATATTTTTATGAATCGCAAATTCTTGTCACCCCTATTTGCTCACTCGCTTCTTCGTCGGCTCGTTTTGGAGCGTATTAACTAAAAAAAACAAGTTTTTTTGAACTGAAAGTAAGGAGCGACATTAAAACTTAAAACGAACAGAAATTATTCCGTATATGAGAGGGGCTTTCCCCTCCTCAATGCCTCGCTCTTTACGCTTAAGTTTTTGTTGTTTTAAAAGATAAAGTTGTGAGACAGATTCAAACTTTAGCGTAAAGAGCGAGGTGTTGAGGAGGGGAAAGCCCCTTTCATATATGGAATAATTTCTGTTCGTTTTAAGTTTTAATGTCGCTCCTTACTTTCAGTTAAAAAAAACTTTTTTTTTTTAGTTAATTTCTGAACGTTTTTGAATTAATGAAGCTTTGACTTTGGCTCACCATACGTGAATAATTAAAACAAAATTCGCATATTAATTTTACTTTTTTTGGCTAATTGGCTTTCTCGAAATTTTGTTCTGACGTAACTTACGAATTGACTTCCGTTACGAATTTCTATTTTCGTTTGTTTTTCTTGCACATATTAGAGGTTCGCTCCCTAAGCAATACCTCGCTCTTTCAAACAGTTCGTGGTTAACGAACTGTAAGTAAGCAGCGACCACGGCTCAATGGTAACCGAAACTCTAGAAAACGGGTTTTTGATACCAATAGATACATCAAAACAATCAGCTTTCAATGCTGATTTCAAATATATATTGTTCATCAAGTTTGGTCCTACCCATCAAAAGTTACGCGCCTGAGAAAATTTGGCTGATTTTCGAAAAAAGGGGGAAAGACCCCCTAAAAGTTTTAGAAACTTGATGAAAATCACACCATCATATTCAGCGCATCAGAGAACCCTACCGTAGAGGTTTCAAGCTCCTATCTACAAAAATGTTGAATTTTGCATTTTCTGCCAGAAGAAAGATCACGGATACGTGTTTATTTTTATTTAATTTTTTTTCCAGGGGTGATCGTATCGACCCAGTGGTCCTAGAATATCGTGGGAGGACTTATTGGATCGGAAATTAAAAGTTCTAGTGCCATTTTAAGTGATAAAAAAATGGAGGGCAACTAGGCCCCCTCCCACGCTCATTTTTTCCCAAAGTCACCTGATCAAAACTTTGAGATAGCCATTTTGTTCAACATGGTTGAAAATTATAAATATGTCCTTTAGGATGACTTAATCCCCCGAAGTCCCCGGGGGGAGGGCTGAAAGTTATGAACTTTGCCCAATGTTAACATATAGTATTGGTTATTAGGAAATAAACAGACGTTTTCAGGGGGGATTTTTTCTGGTAGTACGGGGGTGGGTGGGTTGGGGGTTATGTGGGAGGATCTTTCCCTGAAGGAAGTTTTCTTGGGGGAAGGAACATTGCTAAGAAGGGGGCGCCGGATTTCCCAGCATTATTTAAAAAAAGATCAGAAATTAAATATAAAAAAAAAACAAGTTTTCCAACTGAAAATAAGGAGTAACATCAAAACTTAAAACGAACAGAAAATATTCCGTGTATGATTGGGTTCACTCCCTAGTCAGTACCTCGCTCTTTAAGCCAAATATTTTTTTAGTACTTTCATAAGAGCTATTTATTCTAAATAACAGCTTTGTGATTAAGGGTCATTTTTAAATAATTGGAACAAAATTTGAACTTTAGCTTAAAGAGCGAGGTATTTACTAGTAGGCGAGCCCCCTAATATACGTATTAAAAATATATGAATATAGAAGGTCGTTACGTAAGTTAATTCGTAAGTTACGTATATTTATTACTAATAAAAACGTTCGTCAACAAAATTTAACAACTTTTGAGAAAGCTATTTAACCAAAGAAAAGTAAAATTAATATGCAAATTTCGTTTTAATTATTCATGTACGGTGACCATGGGCGCCCATATGGGGGGGCAGGGGGGGACTCCCGCTCCCCCCTGGCTGAATGATGTTGCCTTATTTTTATATTTTTTTTTCTGAGATTTCTATTATATAGTATTAAAAGTGCCAATTAGACGAGGTTTGCCCCCCCTGGAATTCAGCTTATGGGCGCCCATGACGGTGACCCAAAATCAAAACCTGCATCAATTCAAAAACGTTCAAAAATTAAATAAAAAAACAAGTTTTTTTAACTGAAAGTAAGGAACGACGTTAAAACTTAAAACGAACAGAAATTATTCCGTATATGAAAGGGGCTCCTCAACGCCTCGCTCTTTACGCTAAAGTTTGACTTTCTCACAACTCTTATTTTTGTTTAACAATAAAAAACTTTGGCGTAAAGAGCGAGGTGTTGATAGCCCCTTTCATATACAGAATAATTTCTGTTCGTTTTAAGTTTTAACATCGTTCCTTACTTTCAGTTAAAAAAAACTTGTTTTTTTATTTAATACGCTAAAGTTCGAATTTTGTCCGAAACACAAACCCCTGAATCACAAAGGCCGGTTAATTAGAATAGACGTCTCTTTTGAAAGTACTAAAAAAAAACTGTAGCGTAAAGAGCGAGGTACTGACTAGGGGGAGAACCCCCTCATATATGTAATGATTTCTGTTCGTTTTAAGTTTTAATGTTGCTTCTTACTTTCAGTTGAAAAAAAACTTGTTTTTTTATTTAATTTCTGATTGTTTTTTAAATAGTGCTGGGAAATCTGGCGCCCTCTTCATAGAAATGTCCCTTCCCCCAAGGAAATATCCTCTATGGAAATATCCCCCCATGTAAACCCTACTCTAACCCCGACCCACCACTAGAAAAAGATCCTCCTGAAAACGCCTGTATACTTGCCAATAACCAACACTATATGTAAACAAAGGGCAAAGTTTATAACTTGCAGCCCTTCCCCCGGGAACAGTGGGGGATTAAGTCATCCTCAAAGACATATTAATTAGATTTTCGACTGTGCTGAACAAAATGGCAATCTCAAAATTTCGATCGGGTGACTTCGGGAAAAAAATGAGCGTGGGAGGGGGCCAAGTTACCCTCCATTTTTTTTGTCACTTAAAAAGGGCACTAGAACTTTTAATTTCCGTTCGAATGAGCCCTCTCACGATATTTTAGGACCACTGGGTCAATACGATTACCCCTGGGAAAAAGAAAAAAAAACAAAAAAAAAAAAACACGCATCCGTGATCTTTCTTCTTGCAAAAAATGGAAAATTCCATATTTTTGTAGATAGGAGCTTGAAACCTCTACAATACGGTTTTCTGATACGCTGAATATGATGGTGTGATTTTCATTTAGGTTCTATTGTTTTTTGAGGATCTTCTCCCCTTTTTTCGAAAATCAGCCAAATTTTCTCAGGCGTGTGACTTTTGATGGGTAAGGTTAAACTTGATGAAACTTATATATTTGAAATCACAATTAAAATCTGATTCTTTTGATGTATCTATTGGAATCAAAATTCCGGTTTTTAGACTTTCAGTTACCATTGAGCCGGGTCGCTCCTTACTTACTTACAGTTCGTTACCACGAACTGTTTGATAGAATCCCTTTGGTTAATTGTGAAAGAGATAAATTTTCAATAAGATACAAAATCTCTTCTATAGTAAATAAGCTTAAATTAAATACTAAATTTAAAAATCTTAATAGCCGATCACTTTTAAAGACTAAATTAGTAGAATATATTATTAACCTTTGATGACGGGGTGATTCTTCTTGATAATTTGTTTCTTAGTATTATTTTTAGATTTTGTCGTGCTGGGGTAGCCTCCTTTGTCCTTCTCCTTCTATATGTTACGATGTTTGTTGGTTTATCTTCTTTATCTTTATTTTTGGTGTACTTGAACTCATTGTAATAATTGTTAGCCTTCCTTTCGAGCTTAGCTCCCTGTCGGCTCTATTTAATTAGTTGTGTTTGTTTATATTTGTATGAAATAAAATCTATCTATCTATCTATTTACTTAACCATCCAATTGCCACTTAAAGCCTAACTGTCAACTAAAAGCATACCATTTAAAAGTAAAAACTGCCACTTTAAAGCTTAGCGGCTCATTTTGGAGTCACTGGAATAATTTTATATTCTTTATTTTATTTACAGTTGGTTTTGATGGTCATAGTTGTTTTTTCAATATTCTAAAATTTTTAGGAGCTCAAAAGTATGCCAAATCCATGTTCTCCCTCAATTTTTATTTTTTTTAAACTTGCAACCGTAAGTCCTCTGGTCAAGAGATGCCTAACATGAAATAATGTGGTTGGAGGGCATATGTCGTTACATCCTCGCACCGAGAGCAGTGCACAAGAAAAAAATAAAAGAAAAGTTTTTCCAAAAAAAAAAACGACAGTTTTTTTCCTTGCAACGTCTTAAACGCACACTCATAGGGTCCTCAGGGAAGGGTATCCCCGCAACTTCCTGGGGTCCCCAGGACCCCAAGAATTGGTGAAATAAAATGTCCTTATCGATTGGATTAAAAAACGTATTTGGAAGTCCTTGGCTCAAAGGAACTCCAGCTCACAAAAAGAAGATTGAAAAAAATATCGGTTCGCTAAAAATGGGGCCTTAAAACGGACCATCAAGCTCTTGTTTTTGAACGGCTTGATATTTAAACCCTAAGTCAGTGGTAAAATGGATCATTAGGGGGCCGGTAAATTTGACTAAAAGCCATGTTTTCTCTGATGTGCTTGAAACTTGCTTCCCTTGGGCTCCAGACTATATATATATATATATATATATATATATATATATATATATATATATATATATATATATATATATATATATATATATATATATATATATATATATATACTTTACAATTACATGTTACACATAACTCAGATATTTTAAAAAAATTACGCAGTGACAAATATGATTTGGAATTTTTTCTAGAGCTGTTTAACTCTCAAAGATAAATTCATTTTCTTTTAATGATTAGTCTACTGTTCTAATCCATGTTTATTCTATATATAATTGTACATGTAGGCTTACAGTATTTATTCACACACGTCTTATCTTCCTGCTCAGTCCTCTTTTTGATTCGAATGCTATCTAAAGTTTTTTTCTTTGTTCATTCCGGTTTCTCATTTATTTTTTATCTTCCAAGGGATACACCGGTGACTCATGCAGCTGTAATATATCATCTGTAGCTGAAGATGTCAAATTCAAGCTCCTTGAACTAATTCCAACTGGACCAAGAGGACCACCCGGTCCCGAAGGAAAGCAAGGTCCACAAGGAGCTAAAGTAAGTTCTGCTAGTCGCACTCAAGGAATATAGCTAATGACAGTTACAAAAAACCTAGAATATAGGAAATATAGTTACAAAAAACCGTAACTCCAATGGGTTTTAATATACAGCATTCTTCTTGGAGGCACATGCGTTTATGGACCACAAAGATTTTGTAAAGTTAACTAAAAGAATAAAAAATTCATGTTATTAATGGACAAGAAATAAATAAGTAATTAAAACAAAACTTTATAAATTCCAATTAACATGCATCTCTGGCTAGAATTCCAAGCCAAGGCATAATTCTGACCAATATCAGAGTCTATGCTAGGATCTCTTTCTTGATGTAAATGTGAAAGTTACTTAAACTAAAAAAGAAACAAAACCATCATAAACAAAATTGATAAAACATTAAGATGAATGCTTTCTAGTTGGCTGAATTTACAATTCTAGATACATTTATGTTACTTTATTGCTTAAAACCAAACTCCCCATGTTAATGAGAGCTACTTGGACACAAACGTCCCTCTAAACATGTTCTGAGTCATTAAGGTCTATCTATACATGCATGTGAACACCCATTCCTGGCATAAGGCTGCTCAGGGAACTGGAGTAAATATTAGGTTTTTTCCACAGTCCTGGCTTGTTTCAGCTTGTTAGGGTCCTGGCAAGGATTCATATGCTTGAGCCGACTGCAATACCAATAACTTGTCAATTATTTTCTTTAAGGCTTTTTCATCAAGTTTTATCATTTGACTTCCACTGTCACTACTGCTAAGAACTCACTGCAGCACTAAACCGCCTGAGGCTACCACATCTGTACCCAGGCCAGGATTTACGCATAGAGTTACTAGGCCCTAATGTAGGGGCGCACAAATACCGAGGGGCGCTAAAAAACACTGAGTGATTTTTTTCTTCTTAACAAAAACTGGACTGATGTGACTCATCGTCAAAGTACCAGGTGCAATTTGCTGCTGTGCTGCCTATTCACAGAAAAGTGATTTTAAAACAACACAGGAATTCAATAGCCGCTTATAAACTGTCAGATGCCTCCCAAGAATGGCAGATGAGAGCTCGTAATCACCTCTATCTTGCATTACCTTTGGCTCATCACTCATCAGCTGCCTTCTTGTCAGGGCTTCCACTATCCCCAAATTTTTGGAGATTTCGCCGTAAATCGCCTGGACCCAGGGGCGCCAGAAACACTTGGGCCTAAGGGTGCCAAACATTTGAATCTGGCCCTGTCTGCACCTGCTCATTCTTTCCATCATATCTACTCAAAGCTGAACTCTGTACCCCTTCTTATGGAGTTAGCATTTCATATAAATCCTTCCTTATGACCTATCCGAACCCTATTGTGGCCAAAAGCACCATCATTGGCAATCTGTCATCTTTCATCTGTGAAACGTGGTCTAGCCATCGTAACCTATCTTTTATAATAACTCTAAAAAGTGGCAAACTAGAAAGACAAATTTGACATCCTCTAAAACTTTCTTCTTATTTATGTTTTAGGAGACGAAATTCAGTATTTTAAAACATTTATCTCAAAATTATTAATTCCAAGTTTTTTATATTTCTTTAAATAGCTGTTAAATTTCATAGGGGATTAGTGCCGAAGAAAACTGTCCGGATATCATTTACTCGGCTAGTCCCAGGTTCTCAAGAATTTTGAAATGATGTTTTTATCTTGATGACTTCATAAACAGGATGTAAAAGGGATGCTACAAGGCTGGATTAGTCACGTTTGACATCATTTTCGTCCCACATCTGTCTTTCTTCATTTCAAATAGACATCGCCTTAGTTCTCGTAAAGGATAACCCTTGGCAGTTCTGTTAAACATGGTTGCCAAGTTGTATTTCTCATGAAAGTGCGAGGCTCATCATTTTGCACTTGACCAAATCTTAATTTAAACTTACCTAATTCAACAGTTTTATGATATATCAAAAATCTGTTTCTCTAATCGGGTGGGGGGGGGATGATAACCCTGACTATCAGGTGGTTCCTGCCGTTGCCGAGGTTTAAGCCTATGTTTTTAGACGAAGCAGATAAAAGATTTTATAAAATGAAATATACTGCATTTGGGAATAAGCTATATTCAGAAATAAGATGCTATAAGATAATATGGTGCTTACTTGGCGCCACGCCAAATGATCTGTAATTGTGTTGCTAGGAAAGGCTTTAGCGTTCTCCATCAAATACCAACTGCTACTTTTGAAGGCGATGACTTAATGTTAATGACCGTTTTTCTCCCGTGAATGGTGGTATTAATGACCCTTTGGTTGAGTTTTTCTGAGGGATTTCTTTCCTTTGGGCTGTGCCATCGTTTGTCAAGAAGACAAGACAAGAAAACACGACAAACACATTGGCACTTAGCTCGCTTTGGTTATCTGAGGAAAGGAATGTCTTGATCATAGTACTTCAAAATAACCTTGGTACGGTGCTATAAATTATATTACTGGAACTGGCTCCCTAAGGAGCTCTTTAATCAAAGCCAGTTTGTTTATTGTCTTTTTGTTTACTTATAATGATGCAGTTCATTTATAATAATATTTTTTGTCGAAAGAATATCATACATTCAAGATCATCTCCATTTTTTGGAACTGTCGTTTGATTTTTTTTTATTACACAACGCTATAACATCTCCATACTTTTCACCATGCAAAATCATGTAGTCGGAGTATGTTGGGGATACGGCAGGAACGTAGGTCTACAAAGGGATTTCCTCGGAAAGAGAAGCCCATATTTCACTGTCAGCCATATCCGTCAAAAAGATAAAAAAGGGTGAATTCATGGTTGGGAAGTGGGGGTGGGAGGGAGGGGCAAACAAGGTACCCCTTTAGGAATAGAAGATGCAAAATTTATCAGAGTATGATTTTAATTAAATCATACTCGGGGCATACTCGGACACAGAATCGGGGCAGACCTACAAAAACTGGATCGAGGTTAGGCCTCAAAATCTCCTTGCCACCATTAATATATATATATATATATATATATATATATATATATATATATATATATATATATATATATATATATATATATATATATATATATATATATATATATATATATATATATATATATATATATATATATATATATATATATATATATATATATATATATATATATATATATATATATATATATATATATATTAAACCATAAATATATAAAACGGGTAATATTTAACAGCGATAAGATCTAAAAAACATTATTGATAAGCTATTTTTTTTACACATTTACCCCCATTATATAGAAAAGTTTTAGACTCCTAGCAAAACTTTGAAAGGTTCCAATGGAGATTGTCCGAGGATTGGGAACAAATCTGTGTGAGGGTTAAAAAATTACAAAAAAAAGATGGTAAAACTGTCACATTTCAAGTGTAGATCTGGTCGGCTACGTGTAGATCTGGTCGGCCATGAGTTTGTGTCAGGGCCAAAATCTTCGCCTAATTTTCAAGAGCTGAGCTGAAAGTATTGAAAAGTGCAAAGAAAAAATAGTATGTTTCAGTCCTTTCATAACGTCCCTTTTTGTTTTCACAAAACTATCTTCCTGGCCACTAATAACGTCATAAATCATTCATAGTAAATTATTTTATCTCTTACTCTATCTTTATTTGTCATCGATGGGGTAGCTGACAGACAAAATAAACCCGGCCGATCAATTTAAGGAAATTTAATAATTCTCCTTTGAAAAATTTTACGCAGTCAGATCCGATTTTTTTTTCTTTGCATATGCTCCGGTGATTTATCTTCACATGCCAGGTTGTGAGGAGACGAATTTGCCTCTGTAATCTAATGTTCTTTATGGGAGAATGGATTGGAAAGCTCTTCGCCTATTTGACATCTTTTTCAGAAATTCTCCAAAAAGTTGTGAATAACTGCTCATTTCCCTTTTTCTTTAATTATTACTGCATGCCTGTCAACTATTCAAAACCCTTTTATGGCATTGTGTTGCTTTTTCATATTTAATACATCATACCTTGGCCGACTTAAGGATTTGCAGTTATCACTCAGGCATTATGATCTTTAGTCTCGAACGAACTACGAGTATGCTTATGATTCTAATATCCATGTCGCTTGTTTCCACCATTCATCCTTAAACATAAATGTAATCCATAAACACGAACCCTTATTATGGACCATTTACCCAATAAAACTTACGGCTATACACAAGTACATATTTGTACATTGTCTATTAGGGTGTAACCAATGAAATATTAGGGTATAACCAATAACCAATTGGAAGAAGTGGGGGGGGGGGCAATTAAGCCCTCAAAAAGAATTTTCGACCCATGTTTTCAAACTTTCTTTGTGAGGTTCTTCAAATGAATTATGTTGACAGTTCATTTTGGACAATTATGCTTTATTACAAACAGCAGACACAGTAAATGGGCTCTTCTCTCGAAGCAGTGCTTTGCAAAAGTTAGATTTAGATTTAAAGACTCGGGTTTGAGGGAGCAGTCGCTCTCGTCACTTTTAGGGTAACACTGTGTGTGACATTAAAAACAAACGGAATTAAATAGAAAGCAGTTCTTTTTTAATCAGAGTAAATATCGACATTAAAACTTAAAATGATCAGAAATTATTTGGCATCAAGGGGAGCTTCCACCCATTCTTTACACTAAATTTTAACTTTGTCTCCCAAGCCTTTTAAGAATGACTATTCAAGAACAACTGTACACATAAATGCTTTAAGCATAGCACTGTAAACCTCTGCTGTCACCACTCTGTAAACCTCTATTTAGTTCTTTATTTGTATGCCTTTTATATTGGCAGATGTAATGGTTTACGTAAATTCCAAAGATAGACGATAAACGTTGGTACATGGTCTTTATTAAATAACGTAAGAATACACATAGAGAAAATAAGGTAGCACAAGAACAACTAGCTACGACGAAGGCGAAAGATGGACTGCCTTTAGAAATGAACCAAGAATACAACTTTCCTGGAACGGAAGTTCCAGGCCTGGGAACGACCCCTTTCCCACGACTAGCTTTAGTCCCAAGAGCCCCCCTCCTGGACCGCTATCGTTGACACATAAATACCCAACTAACTAAGAAATGATAGACCCTTATAAGCTTCTCGAATTGATGTTAAATACTTTACAGATTCTCCCCCCTGTTTTTAGTTAAATTTCCCAAATTTGGCTTATCCCCTTCTCATTAAACCCTCAAACTTTAATTGAATTCAAAACATTCCCTTCCCAAATTATTCACTTCTCACCTACTAACATTCTACAGCATGAACTAGTACATAATTACATAATACAAACACTACACAATACTTCCATAAGTAAAAACTTACATAGTATAAACGAACCACACTAACAACAGTAGTCGGAAACTGGATATTTTAACACTTCATTTTTCTTTCTATACTTTAAAATAGACTTGTTCCCAATCCCCTGAATTTGATGAGGACAAGGAAAGTTGGGGTTATGTATAAACTTTGAATTAGGGCAAAAGGAATGACCGGGAAAGGCTAATTAATCCTGAAAATACCAGCGACAAATAAAAGAAATTGCAGGAACTTTAAAAATCATACCATGTTGCAATGACGTTAAGATATTATTAGCCATAAAATCCTCGGGGTTTTATTGCTGCGGAACGCCTCGGTTTAGACCTATTTGGTTTTTCTCTACTAACTTGTGGTTCGACAAATGGCAGTACTACTGTTGATATCTTTACATAACTATTAGCGCTACGCATTAAAACCATCCCGTGAGGCATCAACCTCATCCCACTGGACCTCAAAACCAGCCCCCTTTCCACCTTTTTTTTCTCATCACACAGGACCTCAAAACCAGCTCCCTTTTCCTGGGTAGCCAAACCGCACTGCGAGGCATCAGTACTATCTCGCAGTGCAACAAAAAAAAACATCCCATGAGGCATGATCACCGTCCCACGTTACCTGACAGCCAGCTTCCTGTTCCTGTTTATCCAAACCGCCCTGGGAGTCATCTGTAAAATCTGGCAGTGCAACAAAAAAAAACATAACGTGAGTAACCAGAACCATACAACGGGACATTAGAACCAGATCCCTTTTACTCGGTAGCCAAACCGCCCTGAGAGGACACAGTACCATCTCGTAGTGCAACAAAAAAAAAACCATCCCGTGAGTCATCAGTACCATCCCACGGGACCTCAAAACCAGCTCCCTTTTCCTGGGTAGTCAAACTGCCCTGCGAGGAATCAGTACCATCTCGCAGTGCCTTCTCATTATCATTGAGTCCAAATTTCGCCCTCGTCAGCGCAGAAAGAAATTCATCGGAAAAAGAAGACGTGTTTTCTTTCCCCACTATCTGTTCTATCTGTTCATATTGTATTGCAACCTTATACGCATCACCTAAACAAAACAAAAATTCTGCACTAGTCTCTAACAAATACCGTTTGTAGGACGGTCTGATCCTCTCCTTGAATAAATTAAGAGCAAATCTTCCAAGGACTACACCATCATCCCTAGTTTCTAAGGACACCCTACATGATCTTCCTAAATTTTGCATCCTTCTATAGAATAGATATGCCCTTTCATCCTTAAATTGAGCCACGCCTACAAACTCTGCAACCATTGTGCCAACTATTTTGCCTGGGGCATATGTTACAAGTAATCCACGTTTTAAACTTGACAAATTTATGATCGAGAGGAGTCAAATAAAATAAATGGAACTATGCCATTTTCCCTCCACTGTTTTACAAAATCAAAAGCAACCTTTTTGCTGTATCCAGTTTCCGCCGGATTGAGAATAGCAATAAAAACTGACATATTGATGTCGAAATTTGAAAAAGTAGTTATTTTTAAAATTTAAATATTTGTTTTAAACACAGTTCTTTAATTACGTAAGCAAAAGTTTGGGCGATAGCTTCACTTCTAACAACAAGGGTCTAATAAAATTTACTGGGTTGTTTAGTCGTGTTAAATCACTTACGAAAGATAGTCCGTTCCAAATCCAATTGTAGTTGGTCTCAATTAAATCACTAGTGTCAAATGTAGTCACAATTGAGAATTAATTTTCGATTATCGAATTCAATGTTAAATTTTGGTTCGAAACTGCCAAATGTAGATCACACGTCGACTGTATAAAATCAGGTAAAAAAACACCAAACGTAGAATGGCTAAGTGAAGGTAGAAATCAACCGGAGACTCTCAGTTGTAGAAACTTGAATTAGGGCAAAAGGAATGACCGGGAAAGGCTAATTAATCCTGAAAATACCGGCGACAAATTAACGAAATTGCAGAAAGTTTAAAAATCATACCATGCTGCAATGACGTCAAGATATTATTACCAATAGAATCCTCGGGGTCCTATTGATGTGGAACGCCTTGGTTTTAGACCTATTTGGTTTTTCTCTACTAACTTGTGGATCGACAAATGGCAGTACTACTGTTGATATCTCTACATAACTATTAGCGCTACGCATTAAAACCATCCCGTGAGGCATCAACCTTATCCCACTGGACCTTAAAACCAGCTCCCTTTTCCTGGGTAGCCAAACCGCCCTGCGAGGAATCAGTACCATCTCGAAGTGCAACAAAAAAAACCATCCCGTGAGGCATCAGTACCATCCCACGGGACCTCAAAATCAGCTCCCTTTTCCTGGGTAGCCAAACCGCCCTGCGAGGAATCAGTACCATCTTGCAGTGCCTTCTCATTATCATTGAGTCCCAATTTCACCCTCGTCAGCGCAGAAAGAAATTCATCGGAAAAAGAAGACGTGTTTTCTTTCCCCACTATCTGTTCTATCTGTTCATATTGTATTGCAACCTTATACGCATCGCCACCACTCTGTAAACCTCTGCTGTCACCACTCTGTAAACCTCTATTTAGTTCTTTATTTGTATGCCTTTTATATTGGCAGATGTAATGGTTTACGTAAATTCCAAAGATAGACGATAAACGTTGGTACATGGTCTGTATTAAATAACGTGAAAATACGCATAGAGAAAATAAGGTTGCACAAGAACAACTAGCTACGACGAAGGCGAAAGATGGACTGCCTTTAGAAATGAACCAAGAATATAACTTTCCTGGAACGGAAGTTCCAGGCCTGGGAACGACCCCTTTCCCACGACTAGCTTTAGTCCCAAGAGCCCCCTCCTGGACCGCTATCGTTGACACATAAATGCCCAACTAACTAAGAAATGAGATACCCTTAAAAGCTTCTCGAATTGATGTTAAATACTTTACAGCACCATGAAAAGGGGTTTCTGCCTTTTGAGTTTTAATAATGCTCCTTGATTTCATTTAAAAAACAAAAAAAAAACAATTTTTCGTTTCATATGTGGCGAAGTCAACGATATTTTATTGACTCTGATAGGAGTGTTATATATATCTTCTGTGAACATCATGAGGGACATATATATACTTATTTATACTGACAGATAGACTAATAACAAATCTAGAAAGTAGGCATAAAAAAGCACTAAAGAGATGTTTTTGTTGGAGTAAATTTTGCCAGTAGTTCGACAATTAGAAGCGTATGAATCTGATTCGTCCCAGAAACTTAAAAATGTTTGGCAAAATACTTCATATCTTCTTGGAAACAGATACTGGAGGGTGGAATAGGAGACAGACAACAGCAATATGCCGCTCTCTTCATTTTGGCTCCATTTTTTTTTCATATAGTTTTGGGCGTTTTAACCAGAAAGAGGTTCAAGAAGTTTCTGGTTGGTTTAACCATTTTATGATTTTTTAGTATGAATTTTTTGAAAATTTCTAGAATAAGTCTTTGTACGGAAAATAATTAAATAGCTAGTTCTATTCCAAAAAAAAACTATTTGGCTTTGAACTTTTGTTTTCTTTTTCTTCACTGGTTTACGCATGCATTCAAAACTTGTTTTTGGGGTAGAATGCAGTGCCATCTTATATTTATTGCCCGATTGCGGTTTTTCAAGTTTGTTCTGGTTTCTTATATAATTTATAGGTTTATTTTTATAATTATCTAGTTAAACAGTATTCTAAACACTTATTTCACGTTGTTCTTAGTTTTCATCTAAACTTATCTGAAATTGTTTCTCATTTTATACCGTTTTTAAGTTAGATTTTTTGAAGTGGTGTATGAAGTAGTATAAAAAAAACGCATATGCATGTCTTTTTGCCGAGAATTCTGTCAATTTTGAATTGAGCAGGAAATTTGGATCCCGCTATTTCATAATTATTTTGATATTACCAACTGTTGAATTAGACAAACTTTAAAACGCTTAACGAACATTGATGAACGAGCTGCAGCTTGCTTGGATATCTAGACATCATCTCCCTTTATGTTTTTTATATGAAAATTAGTAGAAATCATGTTCAAAATTAAACCAGAAGAAAGCTAAAGTAAATTTAATAATTTCAACTATAATCAGAATAGCTGGAGATTAAACTTCCCTCCTTCTGACTGTATGTGCCCCTATACTTCTTAAAAATACGGTTCTTTTATGCCCTGTTCATTACTGAACTAAAATTATGTCAATGACGCTAACCCCCCCCCACCCCCGTTGGACAGTCGTGTAAATATATATGCCTGCTGATGAAAAAATTTGGATTGCAAGCATTTGAATTGTTCTCCTGTTGGTAAAGATTTTTTTTTTCACCAATGATGATTGTTTATCTTTTGCTTTATTTAGTTAAGATTTTTTTTCTCATATGTCAATTCTTTGTAGACTGTTAATTTAAATCATTTTAAATGGGGGGTTGATTTTTCTTTTGAACTTTTATTTAATTAGGTTTTGGGCTTTCGTTTTTTTCCTTTGAGTTTGTATTTTTTTTTTTTTGCAACTATCAATCTTTGTGTCGTCCAGTCCTTCATCACTAAATATTTTTCAAGGCATTAACTTTTCTGTATCTTGAACAATTTTTTTTTAACATTCCGTTCTAATTAGAATGCCTGCGGAGACAGACAAACTATGTTGTTTCTAATCCTATTCCCTGATGTGTTTTTTTGCTTTTTTCGACCAGCAAGGTGTCATTCTAAAATATGCTACTTAAAAAAAAGATATTGTTATGTAACCATGAAAAGCTTCATGGTCTAGTGAAAAAATTTATCTTTTGGCATTCGAATCAATAGTTCAAGTAACCAGACGACGATGTATTGTTCATCCAATTTTTTTTTTTACCTAGAAACATGGCAATTTGAAATTTTTATCTTGTATTGTTATTGGTTTCCTTGAAAAATTGTTATTACTAGCTATTTTGGAAAATCAGATATTCTAAGGCACGGGATATAAAAACAAAGAGTCATTATGAGAAAAAGAATATGTTTAAAAGTGTTAGCAAATATAATTATTTATAATTTCACTTTTTGACAATTCACTTCTACTAGTTTATTATATTCATCACCAATTGCATTTTGTGTTTTAATTGTAATTTATGACAGATGGCTATTACTACTACGAACTCATCATTGCATGTAATTGCCCAAAGATAAGTGCCCACATCACGCGACAATTTTTCGCCGAATGTCTTTCACTGTGCTTAAGACTTACTGACAACTAACTATCGAGCTGAATCCACCCTTGACTAAGGAAATTTAGACTTATTTTTGGATCTTGGGGATCTGACTTGACCTTTAAAAGTTCTAGTGAAAACTTCCCCAATGATGGGGGATGCACTCACTAGCTAGGTAAAAAAAATTCAAAAAATTGTTTTTTGAATACCCCCTTCAATTTCAATCATCACGTAGGATCCATTTGAAAACAACAGGATAAAGCTGTATGTAACCTTAAAGTACCAAGGACAGTTGAAGTAAAATGGTTAAGTGTTTTAAATGGTTAAGTGGAAACTTACACAGTTATGTAATCCCTAAAAGATTAAGGAAAAAATTACTTTTTCTATATCTACTAGTGAAAAATTCAATTTTTACCTCTATTCAGGGTCAAAACTTTTATTTTAGCGACCTTACACAAATAAATAAATTTTATTTCTAAATTGAGTCCATATTTAACCCTAAAAATAATTAATTTCATTTCAAAAATAATTAGTCTATCACAGAAATTAATAAGACGAATCTAATAACTAGAAAATATGATGAGTAAAAGTAAATACAATCAGATTTAATTACAAATGCTAGGATGGACGAGATTAAGGTCAACTTAAGATCAATTAAGGGTATTTATTTAAATTAACTCTAATTTCCCGCTTGATGGCCTACGTAATAAACCTACATAAACGGTGGAGCGTCGATTTAGATAATGAAAACTTCAAGTTTAAACTTCAATTACTGATGAGTCTGTTGAAAACTCAATTTAAAAATAATCTCGAAATCCACGCTATTCTTTAAGTGATTCCACTTTCCAGTCTTCATGGTCTGTTCAGAGGGCCTTACATTTCTTCGTAAGAAAAGATAAAAGTCTTCGTAAGACTTTTACATTTTATACGAGCATTTTATTTTCTACTACGAAAGAAAAATCCTTGGGTTAAACTGTTTTTACATGAAATTATAAAAGAAAGCTCCAAAAGTGAATTACTTTTATCTCTATTACATCTTTTGATACTATATGAGGGCATTTTTAGAATTTGTTTGAAAATGCAATATAATATGTCATAATTTGTACTTTAGCCCGCAGCAAAAAGAAAAAGAAATGGGCTGAACTATAGTTAATTCCGTGTGGGCTTGTTCACAGTTTTTATTGGGGACATCTTTTGAGGTAAAAGAGGACTTTAAAAAATCCCCTGATTTTACATATAGGAAAAATATGTAAAATCAGTCAAGAATATTAAGAATCTTATGGTTCGGAGGAGTCGGCATTAACCTTGTGTATGTACCTGAAAAAGTATTTTTCTAAATGAGTGTACCTGCCAGAGTGAGGCAGGTATCTCATGTCAGGTTATTTTATTGCTTATTTTTAAGGAAGAGAGCTGTAAGATCTTGCTAGATAATAACAGTTAAATCCTTGAAATAAGGATGGAAAAGGAAAAAAAATCTAGAGAAAAAAATGGAACAAGTCAAATTAGAAAACTCATCAAACAGTTAAATTAAATAGGAATTAAAAACCGCTTAAATAAAATTCTTCAAAAAAATATAAAAGATGCGTAAAGGAGAAGAGAATGGCAAAAGGGACACGATTGATTAAAGGAATAGGCAAGTGAGTTATAGTTTTCCTCTAGGCTATTCAAACGTCGAGATTCAATCTCAGATTTGGTTTTGTACTTTTAGCCATTCGTACAAGAAACTTTCGTAAAGCCTTGAAAAGAAAGAGGCCCAAAAATCGGCCGAGAACTGTCAAAAGACATTTTGTGTCTTTGCCTTTTCTCGGAAAATTTCCACAGGTATCCTTATCTTATATCTGATGAATAATGTAGCCTGGATGAAATCATAGCAATTATTGCCAAACAATTTACCTTTAAAAATTTCTTCTTGTCTCAAATCTGATGAATAAATAACTAAAAATGGATTAGAATGATTGTTACCTACCGATGACTTGAGCTTATAGCAAGCTCTAATCAACCCACAGTTCATATAATTATCCAATATGATCATTCCCTATCTCACCCATTATAAAAACCCGGACCGGGGTGCGAGTGCTCCAGAGAACGTAGAAACATAAGCGGCATCAGATCTTTTCACGGGTAGACAAGTCAGACGAGAAAAAATCGGAAACAAGTGGAAACCCGCTATTACGAATAATGCACTTTACGCGAAACAATCGGAAACAAGTGGAAACCCGATATTAATAACTGCACGAAGAAGTGGGAGGAGCTTTTTGTTCGCACCGAGAACGAAGACCAGAAATGATCTCCGATAAGCATACTGGATAATTATATGAACTGTGAATCAACCGTACGGATCGAAATAGTCAATGTTACTATTTATGTATTTGGGAATATTAAGTGTTCCCATTCCGATTTTCCTCCTTTTTTATTTTGCGCTAATGCATAGGGGAAGACACAGAAGACGTATGATGTAAACGCTGCACCTAAAATAATGATAGTAAATGTTTTATTTTAGGGTATTGGTGGTCCACCTGGAGAAATAGGTATGAAAGGAATCAAAGGAGAAAAGGGAGATCAAGGTGACCAAGGCCCTCCTGGAAAAGATGCTCTTCCGGGATCTAAAGGTATGAGTGCCATCTTATCAAATGGGCGAATCGATATTGAAATGGATAAGAATCCTTAAAAGCATTTTCTATTCTGTGAGCCCTACAAATCAAGGAGCATAATAAAGAAAAAACAATTATTATTTAAGGTTCATGAAGATTAAATTTGAAATATTTTGGTTTGAGATATATCCTGAAAGGGTTATAATTGATTCACAGGCAGCTTTTCGGAAGATTCCGGAGCATGATCCACCTCGCCTCTGAAGGATGCACTTGAGTGCATCCTTCTTGCCTCATCCTATCTTGCTTCAGTAGTTGACTGAGACTTTTATTGCAGAGATGACTTTAAGGGGATGTGGTTGTCTATTACTAGATTTTCAGGCTGTCTTGTCGGTGAATTTGTCAAAGGTCAAAAGACCTCTCCAGGGGGCTTAGTTATCGATATCAATCAAGAATTTGGGGGTTGACAAGTTACAAAAGTTGAAATTTACTAATGAATGAGTGAAAGCACGTCTGTTTTTACGAATGCATCACATTTCGACGGAAAGAAAAAAAAGTACAAGAGAAGAAATTTTGATTGAACTGGTATTTTTATCAAATGAGTGAAATTTTATACGCAGGGATAATCGTATAAATGGTAGACATATATAAAACGTTTGAGGATCATAGGAAGTTTGTGTAGATGGGTGTTCGAAATTTCGAATAATTGTCATTGTGTCTCCGTATATCTAGAATTTCGACAGTTTCCTTTCCTTTTACAAGTATTAATGGACGATTTTAATATAAGAATCTTAGTAAATTGCGTATTGTTTTAACTGCTTGGTTGTTTGAATAAATGCATTTTTAGCTTTTCGTTTTTTGTTTAAATAATAAATTAAAAATTTGCCACCAGGAATCAATGTTATCTATTTTGATATTGTTAGTATTATATTCAGTTTTGTTTTGTTAGTATTATATGGAGATTTCTATATTATGTTTTTTTGTGATGCATTTGTTAAAAAAAAACAGACTTATTTTCGATTGAAAAGGCAGATAAACATAAAAAATGTTCTTTAAGCGGTCCCCTTGGCACTCCCGCGTCAAAATTCAAAATATACATGATCCCTTGGTCCAATATTCCGTTAAAGTTTCTGCTGGGTCCCTTGGCTGTTAATTTGTACACTTAGTCCTACCTGAGAGACGCCCTTTTGACAACTGGGATGGACTTTGTGTCTTTTTATTTAGTTCAACGTCCCCT
The DNA here is from genome assembly GCF_049724085.1 of Artemia sp. Qi Xiang Cuo. Lineage (NCBI taxonomy): Eukaryota > Metazoa > Arthropoda > Branchiopoda > Anostraca > Artemiidae > Artemia > Artemia sp. Qi Xiang Cuo. The sequence continues at coordinate 23,107,373 of NC_142802.1, read as the reverse complement.
TAAACATTTCCTGAAATTTTAAATCACTACCATAGCTACTTATAGAATTTTGCAGACAGGCAGTATTGACAACCAGGATGCACATAATACCTTTGGATTCAGATCCACATCTCCTATAGCATCCCTGAAGTTTTCAACTTAATACTCCTAGCCGTTCCTGAGGTATTATATATGCACCGCTTTAACTGCCTGAAACCACTTACCGTCTTTTGATTTAATTCAATATTCTATCAGACATTTCTCAAAAGTTTCAGGTTAGTACCCTTAGCCGTTTCTGAGGTATTGCAGATACGCCCTTTAGACAACATGGATCCACTAGTGTCTTTTCGTTTAGGTATACATTCCCTCTAAAGTATCAACTTAGTACTTTTAGCCGTTCCTGAAACGTTTCAGTTAGGCCCTTTTGACAACCTGGATTCACTTGGAGTGTTTTGAGTGACTTTAACATCCCCTTCAATTTTGACTGAAAGTTTCAACATAATACCCCTAGCAATTTCTGAGATATTGCAGATGCGCCCTTTAGAAAATATGGAAGCACAAAGCGTCCTTTGATTTAGTTGAACATCTCCTCAAATTCTCAAGTAAATACCGTCAGCCGTCTCCAAGCTATTGCAAATAAGCCCTTTTGACAGCTTGGGTGCACTTAGCGTCTTCTGATTTAGTGAAACATCCCCTTCACCATTCCCTGATAGTTTCAACTTAATACTTTCAGCCGCTCCTGAGACATGGTCTAATACGTCCTTTAGACAACCTGGATGCAAATATAGTCTTTTTAATTTGTTAAACAGTCAATGAAATTTCGACTTAGTACCGTTAGCTGTTCTTGAGATCTTGCAGAAATGTCATTTTGACATATACGCCTAAGATCTTTTTATTTGTTTCAGTATTCCTTTCAACATTCCCTGAAAACTTTGACTTAATACTCTTAGTCATTTGTCAGCTATTACAGATACGCCCTTTTGACAATCTGGATACACTTGTGTCTTTTAATTTAGTTCTATATCCTTTTAATGCTCACTGAAAGTTTCAACTCAATACCATTAGCCGTTCCTGAGATGTTGCCGATACCTCTGTTTGGCAGTAACTTAGATGCATATGGTGACTTTTGATTTGATTCAACGTGCCCTTAAAGTTCCAAATTTATTCTTTAAGCCATTCCTAGATATTTCAGATATGCCGTTTTGACAATATGGATGGACATACTATCTTTTTGATTTAGTTCCACACCCCCTTAAGATTCCCTGAAAGTTTCATCTGAATACCCTTGGCCGTTCGCTAGATCTTGCATAGTATACCCATTTTCCAACCTAAATGCACATTGTCTCTATTCATTTAGCTCGACACCCCCTCCCCCTCAACATTCTCTGAAAGTTCCTAGCTAATGCCCTTGGTCGTTCCTTAGATATGGCGGATTTCACGTCTTAACAACCTTGATATGCATAGTATCTTTTGAATTAAAAATATCCCTCAAGATCCACTAAAGGTTCAATTTAATACCCTCAGCCATTCTTGAAGTATTGCTAATATGCCCTTTTCAGAACCTTGGTGCACATAGTGTTTTTATTTAGTTCAATATCCCCCTTGTCCTTCCGAATTTTTTTTTGCATTATAATACCCTTCAGCTGTTCCTGTGATATTATGAATATGTTCATTTGAGAACTTGGATGCACATGGTGTCTTTTGATCCAGTTCAACACTTCCCTCAACATCCATCTGAAAGTTTCAGACTAATTTCCGTACCTGTTCCTGAAATATTAAAACTATGTCCTTTTGAAAATCTGTATGCACATATTGTCTTTTAGATATGCCCTTTTGACTACTTGGATAATCATAGTGTCTTTTGATTTAGTTCAACATGCCTTGAAAATTTCAACTCAGTACCCTAAGCTGTTCGTGAGATATTGCAGGTACCGCCTTTTTACAATAGCTCGAGAACTCGCATATGGAGTTTTGGGCTATGGTAATTCCATTTATAGAGTCTTCTCTTCGACCTGAGACCAGTTTCTGAAGAATTTCAGGCTATTTTCGAAATACCGTATTTTTTTTCAATAAACTTCTACTATTAAGATTAGTCGACATAACATTTACCATTACAGAATCGACTTGAAATGGTGATTCTTCCTTACTTGACAGTTTTTTCTTTCACTGTGGGTTTTAAATGTTAGGTTGGATCTGCCGCTGCAACCATGCTTTGGACGTACAGAGGGTCTTTTGCTTTAGTTCAACATATCCCTCAAAATGTCCTGAAAGTTTCAACTTAATACCTTCGGTTACTCCTGAGATATTGCAGCTCCCCTTTGATAACCTGGATGCATGTAGTGTCTTGATTTATGACGACATCTTAGAGAATGAGGTAACGGAGTCACTTGAATGTGACATCCTACCCTAGAGAAGAGATTTTTCAAAAGATACGGGTATCAGATCATCTTGTGTATAAATATGAGGTTTTTGTCACAAGCCGCATTGTCTTTTAATATTGTACATTTTTGTTACTGTAAAATCCTGCTAGTTATTGTGATTTCCTTTCAAATGAACCATCTCCCGACATTCTACGGACACTGGATCGGTACGATCATCCCTGGGGAAAAAATAATAAAAAAAAGTGAGACGTATCATTGCTTTCCATGCAAAAAAGTGACTCTGTAAAAGGCTAAATAGTATTTAATTATGATTTACAAAGACGTTTTTCACTATAAGTTTCTATGGGACTTATGATCTATGTACAGTCTAGTGGCAAGGGATATGGAAAGACAGCATGTGTTGTCAAGTTTTCAAAATGATGCTTCTTCACTACCTCCGTAACGGCTTGGGGTATAAAGTTGGAACTTTCAGGAAGCTGAGGAGGGCAAGAGGATGATGAATTATGACTTGGGGAAATGGATAGAGCTAAATCAAGACACTTCGTGCATCCAGGCTATTCAAATTCCATATCCTCAAAATCTCGAAAACGGCTCGGGGATGGAGTTTGAACTCTCAGGTAGTGTAGGAGAAGAAACGGGAGAGGGATTGTGGGACTTCGAATTTTGTGTTGAGAGAGGCGGCTAATTATTGTGACGTATTTGCTTCCATTCATATAGGTTGAAAAACTATTGTATGATTCTGTTTCAAAATGTTGTTATGTTTGCAAAAGATTAGCATTGGAGAGGCTGTTGTTGGAGGATTATTGAAGTGCTTTAGTCCTCTGAATATATGGCTTGAATATTCTTGAATGATTCTAGCTCAAATGAAACAACTTCGTTTCTGCTAAGAACTTGGTAATCTGGTGGGGGATTTTTGGGATGTTAAGGGGGCTACTAATCTACTTTAGTAACCCAATTATACACACTGGAAACCTTAGCGTGATTCTGGTTCAAGTACAATAAAGTGTGATTACCTTTATGTGAAAAGGATGGCTCTGGGACGGTCGGCATTGTTGGACGTTCTTGGTGCCGCTTTGTGCCTCCAATAATACAGATTGAGAAAAGTTTCATGTTTCTGCGCTGGTTGCCCTCTGATCACTTTGGCCCCTTAAGTTGGCACTAGGATTTGCAATGACCCAGTCTCAAGTTTCTACGACCATCGTTCTATATGATGAAATTGGCGATAAAAATAAAAACAAAAGGAGAATAATAATGCACGTGAGACGCTTTGACTCTTTCCTAAATCTACAAGGACTCTGAAACTATGATTGGTTAATCTTGGCTAATTGTGTGGCTTGTATTTAACACAAGTTGTTTGACTCTGCAAACATTTACTTGCAATAATTGCATATATACTTACAGCATATATGCATATGCTCAATAACGTTTTAATGCTGGTATTTAATCTCTTCCGAAATTTGTATCCTTCTCGTTATATTTTCAGGAGACCCCGGCAAAGACGGACTACCTGGGCAACCGGGACCACAAGGACCGCCAGGACCACCAGGACCTGTAAGTTCTCATTGACTAGTTCTTCACTTACTCTTGAACAGCGTCAGTATTATTGAAAGCTTTTAGTACCCATGGTTTGTCCAGCTCAGAAGTCGTATCAATCTGTTCAATAAAATTACTCGGGTTTCAGTGTTTTTGCCTGTTTCCAAGGACTATTTTCAATGATTTCAAATTAAAAAATGGCATTTGTACAATCATTTTCATGCATGTGTTTCAATAAGGAATATCAATAATAGAATATTATTGGAAGACATAAGAAAATTTATCAGAGTTAGTGAAAAATAAGTTTCTTGCGTATGCTTGCGAGTACGCTTACGTATGCGGAAAATAATGTAGGAGTTTATTAATCACAACAATAAAAAGGTGTACTGGTTTACATGGTTTACATATTTACATGTAACCATGTAACCATGTAACCATGGTTTACATGGTTACAAAACCTGGTTTACATATAGACTTTTTAATATTACGAGATTGGAGGACGTTGATGAAAGAACATTGGCAGACTATCTAATAGACTATTGATAGACTATATAGACTGTATATAAAGACCCGTCTTGAAGTTCCGAGTTGTAAATACTCTGTAATAAGCAGGGATGCCGATTCAGGAAAACTTTCAATTCCAATTGAATGATCCCTCTTCAAAGTTTCTACGTCTAACCCTTCTATGCGAAGTGATGAGAAGATAAAAACGCATAGAGGCAACATTGTTCTTTGTGACGCACCCACCTCCCCCATTTGCGGGCACTTGTTATGAGGAGGGGGGCGAGGATTTGTTGGAATTTTTTTTCTAAAGATGCAAGAAATATTATTTTTTAGAATCTAGGCGGAGGGAGAGGCTTTTTTCATAAAAAAATTATTTATCAAAATCTAGATCTATTTATAAAAAAAATAGCCGCCTCTGGTAATAAATGTTATTCTGTAGAAAATTCTTACAGAAGGAATGTATTGCTGACAGCTCCACGATCCTTGTCATAACTGAAGTTTTATGCCCAATAAATTTATATGTTTTAAGTAATTTCAGTATATTTACCATCAAGATAAATTCTTGTCCAAAATTTACGTCTATTTCTTTTGATAATTATCTGACAAGCTCATGTTTTATTCTTCACATATTTAGCTGTCACAAAACATACAGCAATGCGGAACATTACATGATATACAAGATATTCCAAATATTTTATATGTCCAAATACTTTTATGAATTTGGCGATTTCTGTTTTATTCTGGCATCCTAAGGTGTGTGCTCAAAAAGTTTAGAAATTAAAAATGTTAATAACTTGAAGTCTTGTTCGTTTGGGGACGATACAGAAAAACATGTGGAACTGGAGATAATCTTGTCTTATTATTCAATGAAATGGTAAAAAAGAATCTAGGGAATCAAGAAATCAAGAAAGGAAGTTGTAACCTCTGACGATATCGAGCAACATCAAAAAAAAAAAAAAAAAAAAAAAAACGAAACAAGATATTATTATCCTAAAATGTTCTAACCAATAGAGAAGAGCCTATGGCTATTTCTCAATTAAAAAAAAGAGTTGTTAAAAGAACTTTCTTACTGGTGTCAGATCTCATGTTCTTTCTCAACGACTGTTTAAATAGCTCCAGAAATCCCTTGAAAAAGGAGTAAGGTTCTTATAATGCCTGAGATATGTTGCAGTTGTAAAAAAAAATAAAACACTTATTGATTCGCGCGTCACGACGGCGTAAATATATCCAGCGCGTTATTTTGTTAGGTGGTCTATGTTCAACTTAATGGAGTCCATATAAAAATAAGTCTTTCAAATAAGTCAATACAAAATAAATGGTTAATATGGAAATATGTTCTAAAGCTCAATTAGACTAATTTTATTCATTTTGGCGCTTGATAAAATTATGTATAGTAGCGAATAACTGCGCATCAACAATTATTGAGGAGGAGCGATGGACCTTTGGGTAGGCTGGGGAGTGTAAAAATTAAAGTGGTTAGTGCTATGAACGGGAACAACATTGCTGTAGTTAAGGTAGGAAATGAGGTAAGTAGGTGGTTTCGTATTGAATCAGGAGTTAAGCTGGGTTGTGTTTTATCCCTATTCACATAGATCATCTGATAGACATTGTCGTAAAGGAAGCAGCAAAGACAATTAGAGAGCATGAAATCCAATGGGAAAGTAAAGCTCTCCTAGATTTACATTATGCTGATGATTTGAATGTCTAACATGAAAATGTTAGAAGAATGATTGTTTTTTGGAGGTTTTGAGAGGTCAGAGCGCAAGAATAGGCTTCAAAATCAATGCCAAGAAGACTAAGTCGCTTGGATTGGGAATAAGTGAAGGTAAAGACGTGATGCTAGGTAACGAGGAGATTTTCACTTGTAAAGATTGAGGGTGCAGTGAAGATGTTAAAAGTAGAATATCCTAAGGTGTTTTTTTCATAGTTGAAAAAAAGTTTGGAAGAATAGGAGGGTAAGTCTGCGTACCAAGACTAGAATATTGGAAACGACAGTTATGAAATTGGTCAGGAATAGTTCTGAAACGTTGGCACTCCGAAAGACAGAGGAGGATTTATTAGATGTTTTCCCGAGGAATTGTCAAAATATTGTTTTGGGTACCCCTCTGATTATCCGTACTTCAAACAGTAAGCTGTACGAAAAAATGTAGTTCTATCCACCCTTCTGGGGCTATAATGACAGAAAGGTTGAGATTGCTAGGACAAGTTTCACGGATAAAAGATGATAGATTTACAAAGTTCTTCCTTTCTGGCCCACCCTCTAGGGCCCAACGAAAAGTAGGTCGTCCCCGAATTTGTTGGGAGTAGGCCGTAAGGCAGAAACCACAGTTTATATAATTATCCAGTATGATATTTCCCTATCTCACCCATTATAAAAACCCGGACCAAGGTTCGAGTGCTCCAGAGAACGTTTTTGCAGATAGAAACATAGGCGGAATCAGATCTTTTCACGGGTAGACAAGTCAGACTGTGATCTAATCGGAAAAAAATGGAAACCCGCTATTACGAATAATGCACTTTGTTGGAAACAATCGGAAACAGACTAACCCGCTAATGCAGAAAGAAGTGGGAGGAGCTTTTTGTTCGCACCGAGAACGAAGACCAGAAATGATCTGCGATAAGCTTACTGGATAATTATATGAACTTTGGCAGAAACTAAGGAAAACTAGAACTTCTTGGAAGGGTGTAAAGAGGGAGGCTTTAAATAGACTGGGATGGACTGATCTAGACATTCTGATGCTGCAGTGTATTGCTAGTAGTTGTTGTAAATCTCTTTTGTTACTTAAATTAATTAAAAGAAGCTTTCTAAAAACATGTTTATCAAAGAAAAGTAAAAAGCCATATTATAACTTAAGACGAGCAAAATGTCCTGTATTAAGTCAAGTTTAAAATTACCAGGAACTTCAATCAAAAATAAATAAAGCCAAAAACAAACAGAAATTAAAATAAACGATCACATCAAAAATAAAGGAATAAATATTTATACAGATTAATAAATACATTTTGAAACGAGTAAAAATTAATAGAATGCATTAAATGAATACTAAAATAGAACTTTAAAGAACAGAAATCACTACAAACAGGAGTTTGACTCCAGGGGCGGACCCAGGATTTTCTTTTAAGGGGGGGGCAAAATAGGGGGATCCGATAAACATCTGTTAGGAACAAGTTTATTCAACGCAAACTTGCCTTAATTAAGTAAATTACATTACTTTAGACTATTTTAGGGGGTGCCCCCTCGCCCTCCCCCTGGATCCACCACTGTTTGACACCCTTCCCTCCTAACCGTAAACCATTTAAACTCTATTGCTTTAATCGCGTTTTATTGAAAACTATATTATTCTGAAGAGTGTTTAATTTTTCAAAGCATCAACATGTTTTAATATGTTAACCATAGTAATAACATTACTGGAATATTAATGAAAATAAAATTACTTACTTAGAATTAGGCCCTCCCACGCCTTGAGTGGCATAAGGCAGCAACAGTTGACCTCCACGTCACTCGGTCCTGGGGTAGCGACCAGAGCTCCTCCGTTGACCTACTTGACTATTTGTATTTTTTTTTTCTAGTGGCCGACCAAGTGTTATACGCTGCCTTCTGCTTCTACACAGACCAGGCGGTTTCCAGCACAACACGTTATATGAGGGTCTGCCCTTTTTCATTTTTGTCATTTGTCCCCAGTACCTCCAATGTCTCTTACGAATTTCATTAGTGATTAGAAGCTGCTTTGTCTGGGCTCTAATCTGCACATTTGGTATTCCTTCAGTTCATTGTACTACATTGTATGTTTCTGATGCAATTGTTTTCAAATCCAAGCAGTCTTTTTTGGTAGTTTTTGACATGCTCCATGGTTCACATTCATATATGAGTACAGATAAAACATTGCCATTGAAAGCTTGTAACTTGAGCTTTTGGGAGTACTTGGAGCACCGCTACACACTATTTAGCTGGGAGACTGCTGTCCCTGCATAAGCAATTCAAATCTTTATTTCCCTTCTACAATTGCCATTTTGCGTTAAAAACACTACCCAGATACCGAAAATCGTTTACATCTTCTATTTCTAAATCCCCGATACGAAGGCCCGCTACCTTCACTTTCGACCACGCTATTGTCTTACTAATATTGATTTGGAGACCAGTGGTGGAAACTCAAGGCTATATCATCTGCAAAGTCACCATCGTGGAGAGACCGCTCAGAATGCAGTTCAATTCTTTCACCAAAATGACACGCTCTTAAGGTAAAGTCAATGACTAAAGCGAAAAGCGTCGGGAAGAAAATACATCCTTGCATTTAACCTTCTTTAACAGAGAACCAATCAGTCAAGCTGTTCTCTGTTTGCCCTGTGCACAGCTGTTCCTCGTAAAGGGACTTAATCTTATTTGTAATTTTCACTAGAATCCCATAATACACCAATAATTCCACATAGTCCCACAGTGGACCGAGTCAAAAGCTGTCAAAAAGTAAATAAAGATAAGCAATACCTGTATATGCCATTCATTTGCTTATTCGAGTAATACTCGAAGTTCAAACAGCAGGTCACAGCAAGACCTGTTAGGATGGAAACTATGCTGCTCGTCCCTAAGTTCCTCATTAACTCGCCACTCGACTATATCTATTATTACAGAGTACCTTGCTGCTAACGGCCTGAAGAGTAATTCCTATCCAGTTATCACATAGCGACCGTTTCCCCTTTTTAAACAATTTAACAATAACACCATTTTTCCATTCGTAAGGTACTGCATTGTCAGTCCATATTTTAGTCATATGCTAAAAAAGGTGATCTCTCGTTGCCTTTTTCCCATATTTAAACAGCTCTAGTGGAATACCATCATGACCGGCAGTTTTTACATCTTTAGATTTCTAAATGGAACGTCGACCTCTTCTCGGAGGATAGGACCAGAGCTAATTCCGAGTTCGAATAGAGCTGTATCTGGAATGTAAATTGGTGTATGGGGAACTGGCTGATTTTAATACACCTCTAAAGTACTCCTTCCACGGTTTGCTTACATGGTCTTATCAGGTAAGTAATCGCCCATCTTTATCTTCTACAAAATGGCAATAGTGTGGCTGAACACCAGCGGTTTGTTTTGTCAGCATATATACAGTTCTATTGTCTCCACAACTGGCAATTCAAGGTTCAAGATTTTATTTAATATTAGTTTTTTTCATTTTCCAGTATTGTAGTAAAAAAAATTGTTCTTCGGTAAAGTGCGAATGACGCAATGGACCTTAGAAGGGTTACGGTTAAGAGCGAAGGGCCAGTAGCAAACGCCTGTCTGTAGTAATTTCTGTTCGTTTTAGGTTGACTTGAGTGATCAATTTAATTTTTACCCGTTTTAAATTTAATATATTAATCCACTTAAGTGTCTGTTTTCTTTATTTTCGTTGGATTATTTATTTTAATTTTGTTTTGGGTTTTGTGTATTCTTTGAGTTTTTTATGATCGTTTAAGTTTGAATTCTTCCATGACTTTATTGTTGCTCGTCATAAGTTGTATTATGACTCTTTTAATTTCTTTGAAAAACTTCTTTTTCGTAATTTTTTTTAAATTAATTTTTGTTCGTTTTTGGTTTTAAAATTTTTTTATTCGTTAATATTATGAATAGTTTGTCCAGCGTTCCAGGTTTTCCGCATAACAACTAAAATACTGAATTTTAATTTAAATTGTAAGTTGTATTAGGTGATACAAGCATAGTTTTTGATTATATTCAACAGAAATTTCGTTCAATTAAAAATCGAGGTTTAGAACGGTTCCTGAACTACAGATTTTTATTCAACTGCAATTTCCGTATAATACACTCGAAAGAATCTACCGGGGAGAATGTTCAAAAGATTACATATGAATCAAAATGAAATAAGAAAATAAATATACATCAACTTCTAACTCTTTAAAGCCTTTTATTTACTACTGACGTGAGCGTTTGCTTGGTGTAGAAATATGTCATTCCGACAATTTGGATGTGCTTAATGCCTTTTGATTGACTTCAATATCCCTCTCAACATTCTTAAAGTTCAAACCTAACTTCCTAGTTGTTCTTGAGATACTTCACTTACGCCTTTTTGATAATCTGAATGCGCATAGTGTCTTTTATATTCAGGTATCTTATTGTAAGAAAGAATTTTTGCTAATCCAGAAAAATATTCAGGTCTACGCTATTTATTTCCGCTTTCCTAAAATACCTATTGAGCTTTCATTATGCTTTTTCTTTCAAATTGTTTTTTTTCTTATGAGTTTCATCAGCTATCGAACTTTTGATTTTCATTTTGTTTTATCTCAATATGCAGCCAGAATGGAAGCCTAATAGATCTTACAAGGTAAAAATTGAACTCATTATGCTTTTTTAGATTTGGTCACTTTTTGTTTTATTATTAATGTTTTTTTTATAGTACAGTATAATGATTATAATTATTCTATGTTTGGCGACAATTATGACATAATGTAACATAAGAAGAATTAGCGGCCTCAGTGAGCGTTCAGACGCTGGATTCTGTCTCAGACTCAGACTTTGTCCAAGATTATTTCTCACAATGGTTGAACGTCCAGGGTCTTCAGAAATAGGAAATTCACAATCATAATTGTCACCTAAATAGGTGTTCTAAAAATGTTGCTCGATAGTTCCTATTTTTAGCTTTCAACCATTCTGAGCGGAAAACTTGGACAGAGTATGAGACAGAATCCAGCGTCTGAACGTCCACTTACTAGTAAAGCTTTGTACAGTAAAATGCATCTCTTGAAGCTTATTGGTAATATAAACGTATATAATAGTTATCCTTCCTGAATTATCTCCAAACAATTTTTTTTTCACTAGACAACTACTAGACAGTGTTTTTGAATTTTCCGTTACTGTGTAGTTGTAGTTGGCTCTTTACTAAGTTGCAACTACTACTGCAATCATGATTAGTAACAGTAACGCTGCTTAACTGCAAAGGTTCTTTCGTTGGCCCTGAGGAAGCTAGGATTGGACCCAGGCTCCATATCACGGTTGCAACAATAGCTGCAACTTAGTAAAGGTCGAACCACAGGCTATAGTAACCGAAAACTTAAAAACGTGTTAAAAAAAAGTAAGAAAATACCAAGCAGGTATTGACTCACTCTGCCACCGCAGGGACGTCCACCAAAGGTTCATCTGCAAACATCAGTTCCAATTTGGAAATTGTTCACGTCATTTGACATCATGCCATACATTTTGTTGTAATACATCATGTCATCTTCGAAAATAATTATTATTCAGTTTTCCTAAAATACACATCAAATTTTAACTTTCAAGAGCTTTAAGATCTTTTTTTAAATCAAAGGAATCGCCGTCAACCAAGATTTGATATTTTACTTCTTGTTAAATACAAATGCGGTGCAAATGAAGAAGAAAACCGTTAGATATTTGTAACATTTTGTCACAATATCAGTGAAAATTTTCAAATTTGGATTGATGCATGCCGACTAAGTCATGCTAGATATTTGACTGATGCTTAACTATCATCCTTAGAGCAGTAGTTGCAATCTAGTCAAATGCAAACCATAGCCCGTACTAACCGAACACTCAAAAATATGTTTTCAAAAAAACCTCTTGCAAGCACATCATTTTGGAAATTGGGATCTCTGTGGTCGAAAACCCTAAATAGGAATTTTTGAGTCCCCTATCTTGAAAAACAAGGAGAACGGTTTTTTGTATGGGCAACTCTCCTAGACTTAGACTATTCTGATGATTTGAGTGTTCTAGATGAAAATGTTAGCAACATGAATGATTTGTCAGAGGTTTTGATAGTTCAGGATGCAAGAATAGGTTTAAAAATTAACTTTAAGAAGACTAAGTCGCTGAGACTAGGGATAAATTATGGTTAAGTGGTTATGCTGGGTTGCGAGAGGATCCATCAAGTGGATAGCTTGACTTGCCTGGGTAGTATTATTAATAAAGATAGTGGATATAGCAAAGATGTTCATAGTAGAATAGCCAAGTTCCAGTTTTTTTTTTCAGATTTTAAGAATTCCGAAAGAATAGGAAGGTAATTCTGCAAACTAAGATTGGCACTTCGTAAGACCTCTGTCTTCATCAGTCTTCATCAGTCATCAGTCTCCGTTTTCATCAGAGGATTTGTTACATGTTTTCTGGAGAAATTGCCTACGAATAGAAAACAGTAGGCTATTCAGAAAATGTGATTCTATCCTGCTTTATAGGGTTAAAATGAGAGAATTGTTGCGATGGCTAGTATATGCTCTGCAGATGAAGGATGACAGTTTGGCCTGAATGGGGATGGGAAGAGTTCGTAACAAAGGATTTAAAGGAAATGTGAGCTTCTTGGAAGGCTTTAAAGACGGAAGCTTGGAAAAGATTGGGATGAACGAAGAGTGTGGGTAGCTGTATTCGCCTCAGGTGGCTTGGTGGTGCAGTGAGTTGTTAGTAATAGTAGTTTTATACCAACTGTAAAATAAAACCACAAGATTTTGCTCTGCTCTGTGCTCTCTGCTTTTGCCAAAAAGTTATTATGCTTCTCATCATGCACGTTCGTAAGATTTTTTCTTATGCGGGGAGGGGGAGAATAATAAAAGACATTGTTTGATTGTATGCTTTAAAGAAGTAGTGCCCAAACACTTGTCAAAAATCTGTATTAGAAGGAGTAAAGGAGGGCGGGCCCTGAGCTACCCCCTGCTTGCTTCTCATGTCAAACCAGCCTCAACTTGTTTACTGATATTATATAACCTTAATTGAAGGTAGGATATTTAAATTGGTGGCTGAATTTCTATAGTATGTTTCATGAAATTTATTGAAGGTTAGATTTATGTGTAGTCTGACAGCCTGGCTGTATAAGTTTTATCCTGCTGATAAATTGGCTTGCAGTGTTGTTTTCCGCCCCGTTTAATTTGACCTTGCAACAAGCTATACAAGGTTTTGTCCCGGCACGGCCACTTGAGTCTAGAAATCTTTTTTCACGCAGGAAATGTTTTTTTAAGAGAAAATCCATTAATATACCTATCATTGTATGTCAGCTTCATTTAACATGGGATGTGCTTCAGTGAGTATTTATGTCATTTTGACATAAGAAAATTGTGTCATTTTGATTACATCCTTAATACTTATTACCGTACGCCAGCAAAGTTGTTGAGTGAAGAAACAATTAAATATCTTGTTTGGGCTGTACACTGCAACTTATTGCAGATGCTGTAGAATATGCGTTGTAGGCGGAAGATTTAGGGGATGGAATAAGGCATAATTATCTCTATTTCAAAAGCAGAAGAGATTCTCTGTTAGAAACTGGTTTTAAGAAAAGATTTATTTCGTGGATCTGGCTACGACAAAATTCGTTGAATGAGTGTCTTTAAGGGTTTTAGATGATTCGAGTTTGAGTCAAGTCCAATACTGAATGAAATAGTCTTACAACATTTTTAAGAGAAGGGTCATTTCACCTCTAAGCTAATTCTGAGTCTTGTAAAATTAGGCCTTAGAGATATTTTCGAAGATGGTTGGTTACAAATTTGTGAGAGAAGGAAGCATTTAGGTCAGACTTGGTACCAAAAGGGTCTTGATTTTGCCCAATATGTGGAAGTGTTGGGGAAAGTATTTTGCATTGGTTATAAAAGTTCAAAGAATTTGTAGAATTAAGACATGATTTTGAGGGATAATAATACTTGGAAAAGACTGTTAAAAAAGGGAGAGATTCTATAGGTTGTGAAATTCTTGCATAGAAATTTTGCACTGAAGCATAGAGTTATTTCTCTGTAAATTGATGATGGATCGTGTGTATATGTTTGATATTAAGTGTCAGCCAAACAAAGCAGGTGTATTTTTTTTTTATCTTTTTTCATGGCCCTTTTTTCATGATTTTTGTTCAAGTGAATTATTATTACTATTATAATAAACATTTAAGCACGAATGTGGATTGCTTTTTGAAACTATTTCTAGAACAATGTTTTCAATGGACACATATCTTAGAAAGAAAAACGTTTTTTAACCTGTCTTTTTAAGTTGCATGTCATAAAAAATCATTCTTTTAGGTTGGACCTGTTTCAAAAGAGTTTATTCAGGGATTACCAGGAAGTCCAGGGCCTAAGGGTGATAGAGGAGCTGATGGTCTCCCTGGACAAAAAGGTGAGAGAGGCGATCAAGGATTAAGGGGTGAAAAAGGAGACCTTGGTAGCAAAGGAGGTAAAGGTGAAAAAGTAAGTTTAGAGCGGGTTGGATACTTTTGTTTTTTACCAATATTGCTCTAAAACCTTGATAAATTTAAATACGATTATAAAGTTATTAAAGAAACAGAACACAGGGTAAAATAATAATCACGTACAAAATGTAGTATCTCATGCGCCGTAGGTTTGTTCTTTTATATCAAAAAAGCTGTAAGCAAATTGATGTTTAAACTATTACTATATTTATAGAACAGAATAAGCTTTTATTTCAAATTAAAGCTGTAACAGATGGATGTTTAAACTATTACTGTACTTATAGAGCAGAATATGGTTTTATATTTGTGCAACGGGTTTCATACAAGAACAGAATGGCAAAGTTAAATATCTGAAATGAAAAACCATCCACAATGAAATTGGGAGCCATCTATTTGGCAGTTGTATCATCAAATTTGCTTTGAGCGTGTGATTTGAATCCTGTCTTTTGTTTTGGATGTTTAGAGTGGAGGCTATGAGTTGTTCGATGATTATAAACCACAATGGATCATAAAGTAGGATTCCTATTCCGCTAATTTCTTTTATTTTCAGCATAATTCCTTGTATTAGGCGCCATACGAAATATGAATATAATTATGTATCCAGAAGTCGCATAACAGCTTTCAAAGGTTGAATTTTACGCTCCAATCATTTTGGCCGGGGAAATGTGTTATCTTACATAACAGATCTTTAAGGAAAAAGCTTAGGGAATGAAAAAGTGGCAATGGATTTTTTTTGTTGGTATTGAGGACCATTCATTTTTGTAAGTAAACTTTATATTTTTCATTCAATATATATTAAAAAAAATTATGTTAAAAGATATATTCTCTAACTATTTTTGTGGGAAAGAAACTATTTCTATAAGATGAAAGCAGGATTTAATGCAATAAAAAAAATTCAAACTTCTAAACATCTTGAGAACTAAACACGATTAAAGAAAATATTAATCGGATCATTAGAAATTTCTTGACTTTAAAGCACGGTATGTAAAACGATGTTTCTAATGCCATTCCAAATTTTATTTCTTAAATTACTAGAGCCGATTAGGTGTCAATACCAATAGTGATGGAGCAAAAGTGGACAATGAGTGCCTTTTCGGTAACTAAGAAGATTGTTCAGCTAAACAATTAAAACTGTCTGGGTTATATCCATTTGTGTCGTTTTTTTCTGGGGGAGGGGGGGGGGTGGATCTACCCCCAGTAATTTTGAAAAACTATAATTTATGAAGTAGCTTTAAAACTGTTGCTCGTTTTAAGCGTCAACTTTGCTCTTTACTTCGAGCAGATAATTTTCTAATTAAATCCATGGAAGTTTTTAATATAAGGGAAATGCAAAAAACAGGGGTCCCTTACACTTCATATTATGCTCCACATTAATATTTATCCTAATATACTGCCTTTGAAATCTTATCATCAATTAAATAGGTGAGCCTGGTTAATGGAAAAATTGCAAAAATGTACTATGCTTCCTGTTTTGCCAAATATGCTCAGGTCAAATTTGTTTCACTGATACTTAAGGTGCTTTTACTTCCTTAAATCTATCAGTTCAAGATTGTTGTTGTTGTTGTTGTTTGGGGTTTGACGCGTTCGACCAATCGGTCATCTGCGTTCGTATCACTTGATTATTCTATGCCTTCTGTATTCACTAGCTTGCTTGGGCGTCGCTTCAGTCAATATTCACTGAGCCACATCATGTATCACTTATTGTGCTATTGGTTGGGGGTTTTTCACCTGCAGCAATGCCTGCGTTGAAAAATGGGAATCAGAGTAATTCAGCTGTGCTTTGTCATAAAGCAATAAAAATACATATACAACACAATTATAATAAATAATGCAAATATACATCATTCCTGTCACTTACGCCAAATATAAAAAACGAAGCAGATAAAATATAGATAACAAAAACAAATAAAATACTAAATGAGATGACTCTGAAATGTCTAACTTTGAACGAAGCAGATAAAATATAGATAACAAAAACAAATAAAATACTAAACGTGATGACTCTAAAATGTGCTAATATAGGGGTCATAAATAAAAATAAAAAAGAGAAAAAAATCTTATAGGGAATGAACCAAACCAGTAGTCTTAACAAACCTACCTAAAATGTTTGTGCTTAGTCGTCTAGCCCAAGAAAGATACGTGTGATGTCCTAGAACAGAACGCATTGTTAATGCCTTAAATGCCTTCTCACGTCAATTCCTTAGTAGTTCTCTCTCTTTTTGATATTTTCCACAGTTGAAGATGATGTGACGTATGTCTTCATACACGCCACATGTGTCGTAGTTGGGGGATGGGGCCATTATCCATTGGAATAGTGTTGATTTTGCCTTTGCATGGCCACATCTAAGACGAAAGAGGCAAGTTGAAAGGATGCGAGATGTGAAGTACATTTCTTTTGATGGCTGCTTATAGTCATAGAGATCTAGGAGCTGGGTATGGGAGGAATGGAGCCAAGCCCCTTCTTCCTCCAAAATTTTTCAGCTGATTGAAGACAGGAATTCAGGACCAGTAATAGGGGTTTGAGTAATAAGACCCAGATGGGAGGCTTGTTTTGCAACCTTGTCTACTAATTTATTTCCTGTTATACCACAGTGTGCTGGAACCCATATAAATAGAACTGATATACCCTTTCTTGCTAGTTGTGTAACCAAAAATTTCAATCTCCATGGCAACATTTCTCGCTTGGTGTTGCTCGTGTGAAAGGTAATCCAGAGCTGACAGTGAATCACTGCAGACAATATACTTCTGGTGTTTGATCTCTGTTTGGCTTGATGAGGCTTGAAGAGAAAACTTAATTGCCATAAGTTCTGCAGAGAAAATTCTCAGGTTGGTGAGTAAACGGTAGGAAAGAGACAGGATGTGGGAGGGTATAACTACTGAACAACTGCATTTTTTTCTGTCTTTGAGTAATCTGTGTAAACTTGAATGTAGTCTTGATATTCTGCCAACTTTCCCAGTAATATAATTTTCATCAGTGCTTGGGGAAGGCCCTCCTTTTTTGCAATACTAATGTTAGGAATAATCAATTCCCCAATTCCTTTGGAGGCGCTAAGAGAATCATCATCCAAATTAACAGTCAGCCTGCCATCCTCCATGAATTCTTCCATGCCAGGAAGGCAAAAGAATCTCTAGACAGAGGGCATCTCTGTTGGTTTGAAATGGACATCAGGGTTGTGGTGGCTAATGACTACTTTGTAGATAATGTGGTTCTTGAGTTTTATCTTCTTTGCAAAATATCTTGCAAGGAGATATTTTCTTCTGGAGTGAAGAGACTGGATCCCCACTTCACAGTGCACAGCTGCAATAGGAGTTGATTTTAGGCAACCAAGGGTTGTTTGCAAAATTGCATGGAGGATAGTGTCAAGTTTCTTCAGGAGACATTTCTTAGCAGATCCATATATAAATGGTTCAAGATTAGACTTTCTGGTTTTAAAACTTTCAAAAGTAAATATGAATGCCCCCTCTACATCTGTAAATAGGATATAAATGGTATCATTGGAGAATAAGAAGGCAAATATACAGTGAGTTTAATTTCCTGAATGAAAAAGAAATCATCGAAAAATAAAATAAGACTTAGTGATTTTTAAAATAATATTCGCACTATAGCGAGATAGGTCATATTGGTTGTAGTTTGATCATGAATTTAGTAGAGGGAGATCCGCTCCAGGAATCATTTAATTGTTTTAATTTTTACTTCCAGTATTCAACTGAAACTCCAATATAGCTCCAAATTCTCTTATTTGTAATTGAAATACCTAATAAGTGCTGATAACTTCCTATTCCTTACGTTTCAGATTCACATATAAACCGATAAATGTAGAAATACTTCTATGTATAATAATATGCTGACTTTTTGCTATTTTTGGTTTTCTAAATATTTCTTTTAACCACCTCCAAAAAAAGAACTGGCATAAATGTACTAAGAATGATGACTGAAATTAGTCACATTTCTCGCAATGCCAGCGCTACTTATGGGACATTTATCTCTGCACCAGCATGGTGTACGAAATGTCTGCTGAGAATAGAATAAAGTGAATTTAAACACAATATGCATATTTTCCCCACAATTTTGAAACTGTGTGCACGTATAAGCGGTACCAATCCATACTCTTTTTCTATCGTTATCAGTTTTAGTATGCAACACTAGGAGACGAAGCTTCGCGTGTGAAGAAATTTTAGACACAACAATGATATTCAGGGTAACCCCCTTCCGGAAATGTATACACTCCGTACCCTGATTTACACAAGAAAAACTTTTGTGTAACTTTTATAGATTTCTTTCTTTTTTTAAAACAAAGATACAAAGGGGAAGATAATTTTCAAACTCTAGGCGTCAGTTTTGCCGTCCCAACCGCCATCCCTGGCAATTTGTAATCAATTTAGGGTTTCTGCCGCAATGATGCCGAGAATTGTTCGGATTTTCTGAATATTCTTTGTCGATCAATGCCCAACAGCTTAGTTAATAATTCTAGCTTTATTTTTCGAATGCTTTCAAACTAAAAACACAGTCTATGATAATTCTTTGACTTATCCTGTATTTTTAATTAGGCAGTGCTATTGCGCTACCTATGATTTTTGCTTTTGCTTTATGTGGCCCGGGGATATCAATGCTATTTTTTAATGTAAATCGGCAAATGTACTACCAAATCAATTTAATCAAAATTCTAAGTAATATTTCAATAAGTCGCGTATATTGAAAGTTTAGCACAACAAATTAGATCTTACAGAGTCAAAATTCATTCAAAATTACGTGCAACTGAATAGCGCAATACCCGTAGCTGTTAGAATACCGATTGGTTCAACTATGGAATTGAGCATATTGTGCTGGGAATGGGGATTGGGGGAATAGGTACTGCAGCATTAGTGATGAATCTGCCGGAAAAAATCCGAGGTTTTATGACACAGTAGACAAAATATAGCAGTATTATCATTCTCTATCTCTCCCATTATAAAAACCCGGACAGGGGTGCGAGTGGAAAGAAACAGGCTAAACAAGCTAAGGCAGAAAGAAGTGGGAGGAGCTTTTTGTTCAGGATGACCAGAAATGATCTGCGATAAGCTTACTGGTATATTCAGAAACAGGCTAAACAAGCTAAGGCAGAAAGAAGTGGGAGGAGCTTTTTGTTCACGATGACCAGAAATGATCTGCGATAAGCTTACTGTCTATAAACTGTGGTTTATGACATCCAGCTTTGCCCACTCGAAAACTTGTTTTTACTATACTACTGACATCTGCAGCAGCTCATCACTGAGAATTTTAGCAAAAGCCAAGCACCAGTACTTAATTTTATGTTTGTTTAACGTATGTTTATTGTTTATTGCGTATCGTGTAATGTTTTTATTTTAACCAAGTAGCGTATTGGCTAAATAGATACTTTTCTTCCCTACTGCTTGAAGAAAAATGTGCTATTGAAGACTTCAGGTAGGCACATGCCACCTTTACTTTTTTTTCATTGGGTGTTCAGTAATATCCAAAAACAGGTTTTAACACATCTTGAAATTACATTTAGGCTGGTCTTTATCACAAACATCCCATCACCCCTTTCCTCTGAAGGATATCCCATGCCCACTTGACTACCGGAGGTGGACACCCTTTTGTCTCCAAATAAAATGCTGAAGCTACGCTTCTGGTTGTATCTAGAGTCTTTTAACCTTTAAAAGTCGGTAAGAGTGGAGATAGGAGTTTTACTGTAAATACCAAATAGGCGAGTTCGATGTAAAACAGTAAAGGGTATTGTAGTAAAGAGGAAAGACGAAGTTCCAGATGCGACAGTATTCCATTTGAGCTTTCAAGAAATCAACTGCTCCACTTTTTTGAACATTTACCTTCACTGTTACTGGTTTTAAAAAAGGCAATTATATTAAAAATGCTCAGGCTGATTTTCCTTTAGATCCTCAAAAATAAAGACATTAAAACGTTAGGAGGGCACAATAGTAATCCACGGAGCAAAAAGTTGTAAATTATGTTCAATTAATTTTAATTTTAGGGGGCGCAAGGCAATGATGGTACCCCTGGCGTCAAAGGTGACCGGGGATTTCCTGGTATGGATGGAGCTCCAGGGACTCCTGGTGACAGAGGAAAGTCAGGTCCTAAGGGAGGCAAAGGTAATTTTACACATTTCGTCTGCTTGACAATGGTGGCTATGAAAAAGGCCCTAGGTTTGCTAGTTATAATCCATTACCTCATATCTTTGAGTATATGCCATTTCTTTTTCTGCTCATTAAGTGACCTGTGAATAAGCTGTATCTTCTCTAATAAATACATCTAGAAAAGAAATTACCTTTAATATTGGCCGTTGATACAGACTACACATATTATTGTCTATATTTAAGCGTACTTTTGGTGTCGGAGCAGTCAATATATTCTAAAACCCTTTCTTTTTCCATGGTATACAAGACTAGTATTAGCGCAGTGATTCAAGCAAATTAGATTCAAGACTGTCACTATCCTAATAGAAAAAAGATGTTCTTCCAGCTTATGATTCCTGTACTTTGTACTTTGCTAATTCTTTTCACTAACCTTTAAATTAATATTAAATGCTAGTCTGTCATTTAAATATCCAGAAAATAAAATTCTTTGGTGCTGACAAAAGAAACTAGAAATTTAAAAAATTTCAAAGCTTGACAATAATCACAACCAGCAAAACGGTTAAAAAGACTATTGGAAATAATAGAATAAAAGGATAGAATAGAAAAAAATAGGAAATGAATGGAGAATAAGTGGAAATTAATAGAAGTAATGCTGAGGAAAGATGTTTTTTGCTTTGATAATCAACGAGTCGTCCTCGGCACAGGAAATTCAGATGAGAAAACCAATCGTAAAATAAAGACTCACCAAAAACAATGCTGACTTGAAAGATAAAACAAAACAAATAAAGATGGGGAAAAGTGATAACTCCCAAGGAAAACTGAAAATTAAGGTAAAGAAGAGAGGGAAAAAACATACAACAGAGTATCTCTACTCCAATTATAAAAGCAACCAAAAAAAGAAGGAAAATTTCATGCATAAATAGATCGACTGTTGTTCAATCAAGAAAGTAATAAAAAAAATGATTTTTTTTCTCAGTAATATGTAATTATGATTATATTTTAGAAAACCCTTGGTTGTCCGAGGAGGGGGGAATTTTACAAGGGGGAGCACCTACCACCGTTTAACTAAACCTGTGTTCATCCAGGTTATCTAAATGGCCTATCTGCAGTCATTTAGGAACTGCTAAGGGTATTAACTTAAAACTTTCAGAGCTACTACAGCTACTATTACTGCGAATTTGACTACATGCGACTGCAACAACGACTACTTGTGGATTTGACTATTAGCGACTTTGACTACAAAGAGTTGCGAAGAAGACGACTACTTGTGACTGCGATTACTTATGACTGTGACTACTTGTGACTCTGACTATGACTACTTCCGACTGTGACTGAAACTAGTTGCAACTGTTGCTGTGACAATTACTACTACGACTACTTGTGACTGTGACTACTTGCGACTGTGATTACGATTATTCATGACTGTGGCCTTTTTGTGACTGTTACAGGTTACGGCTGGGATAACTTGTGACTACGACTCCTTCCAACTGTGACTAGTTGTGATTGCGACCTACTTGCAACTGGGACTACTTACAGCTACACCTACTTGCGACTGCTAATTCGACTATTTGTAACTGCGACAACTTATGACTGTGACTACTTGCGAATGTCACTACTTGAGACTGTGACATCTTGTGACTGTGACTACTTGCAGCTGCAACGCTTGCAAATGCGATTACTTGTGACTTTGACTATTTGTGACTGCGACTACGTCCGTGACTATTTGTAACTGCATCTGCAACTATGTGTGACTGCAACTACAAGCATTTATGGCTGTGACTAATTGTGACTGTGACTCCTTGTGATTACACTGCGACTACTTACGACTGCGACAACTCATGACCACAACTACTTGCAACTACGATAGGGAGTATCTGTGACTACTTGTCACTGTGAATTTAGCCACTTGCGACTGTTACTACTTGTGATCTGCGTCTACTACTGTTTGCGTCTGCGATTGCAACTATTTGTGACTGTGACTGCAATAACAACCGGGACATCTTCAAATGAGGCTACTACTAATGCTTCTGCTTCCACTATTACTTCTAATATTGAACTGAACCAAAGAAATTCAAATGCTACACATGTTGTTAAAAGGGCCTATTTGCAATGTCCCGAGGAAGGGCTTAGGTTATTTAAGTTGAAATATTCTGGGAATGTTATAGGGGGGGGGGAGGGGGTTGTTGAAGCAAATGAAAAGACTTTATAGTCATCCAGGTGCTCAAAAGGCTGTATCTGCAATATATCAGGAACTGCTAAGGATGTTGAGTTGAAACTTTTAGACTATGTTGAGGGAAATGGCGCAATAAATCAAATACAACAAGTTCACCCAGGTTTTTAAAAGGGTGTATCTATATTGATCTTTGGATTGGCCACGAATATTAAATGAAACTTTCAGGGAATGTTAAGGTGAATGTTAAAATAAATCAAAAGCCAGTATTTGCATACAGGTTTTCAAAGCGGCATATCTTCAATATGTCAAGAAAAGTTAAGAGTATTAAGTTGAAACTTTCAGAGGAGGTTGAGGGGAACATTTAACTTAAAGAAACTCTGTGCATCCCAGATCTCAAAAAGTTCTAGCTACAATATCTTAGGAACGGACAAGATTATTAAATTGAAACAAACAGGAAATGTTGATATGAATTTTGAACTAAATCAAAAAACATCATGTGCATCGAGGTTGTCAAAGGGTAGTAAGTTCAAACTTCCAGAAAATGTTAACGGGGATATTGAACACAATCAAAAGACGCTATGTATATCCCTGTTGTCGTAAGGGCGCATCAACAATATCTCTGGGCAGGCTAATGGTATTTAGTTGAAACTTTCAGGGAGTGTTGATGGGGGTGTTGAACTAAATCAAATCATACTATGTGCATGGTAAGGTAGTAACTTACTCAGAAATGGTAAGGGTTATAAATTGAAACTTTCAGGAAATGTTAAGGGGGTGTTGAAATAAATTAAAAGACACTATGTGTATCCAGGTTGTCAAAAGCGTGTATGTGAAATATCTCAAGAGCGTTTGGAGGATAAAGTTTGAATTTTAGGGGAATGTTGAGAGGGAATTTGGACACAATCAAAAGACATTATGTATATCCAGATTATGAGAACGAAATCTTTTCCACACCACACCTTGTAAATGCTTATGTCAAAGTCGCAAACAAAAGAGTTAAAAGAGTCAGAAATGGAAATAGCTGACTGATGCCTCTGATATTTATTCATTCTCTTATTCTATTTTAATTTGCGTGTAATATTTTGAACATTCTCCCAGGCTTATTCTTCTGAGTATATTATCCAAATCTTAGTTCAAGAGCCGTTCCAAACCTCGATTTCAAGCTGAACGAAATTTGCATAATAATATTATTGAAACAATCAAAGCCAACGCTCAGATCACCCAATGTAACTTACTAATTAAATTAGAATTCAATATTTTGATTCTTAAGCCAAAAACGTTAAAATTATGGGAAAAAGTTATTATAAATAACCATTTTATTATTGGTCAATCAAACTTTGGCAATCAAAACGAACATAAATTAATTTTTTCAAAAACTTTTTAGAAAAGAAGTATTTTAAAGAAAAGTAAAGAGCAGTGTTAAAACTGAAGACGAGCAGAAACAAAGTGCTATAATAATTCAAACTTATAACAGCCAGAAAAGTTTTATAAAAGAAAGAAAATAAATCTCTATTTATCAAATTATCTGAACCTCTGTAATAGAATTTTTGAAAAAAATGCATTTGTCTTTACTATGAAAAAACAGAAATTTTGTGTTTTCGTGGGTAGCAGCTTTGGTGTTCTCATGTATATGAGAACATGCATGATATTGGCTTAAGAAAAAGTATGAAACAAAGAAAAGAGGATATAACAAATGAAAAATAAAATCAAATAGGTGAGAAAAAACGAGGATCTTGTAAGCCAGTAGCTAAATATAAAGACGAAAAAAAGCAAATATTTCGACAAGGACCTCAGCCAAGTCGTCCTGAGTGCTCATAAGAAACAAAAAACAAAATCTAACCTTTTGAAGTGAACTCTACAAGAAGAGAAGAAATACTGAATAGAAAAAACAGCCAGAAATAAATGAAAGACAATTCACCAACAATTCACCAATTGGATTGGAAAAGTATTTTTTGCTTTGCGATAGATTTCGCCTGTCTGCAACCTCAATTTTCATTAGATATGCGGACAGGTTGTCTTAAATTAGACTGGGCGAAAATATTGATTGAGTCTTTTAATATTAAGTTGTTATAAATTGGGCTTAAGAAAATATATCCTATGTCTCTATTTATAGCCAAATTTCTGTTTATATATATTTTTCTTTATCTCATTTGCCTCTTTAAAAGATAACGGTAGGCCATTTACAGTAGATATTAAAGTTGCCTCTTCAAAAAGAACTAAATGAACAGGATTTTCAAAGATATGGAGGGCCAAAATAGAATACAAGTTGCCATTCTTATTTTCAAATCTCAGGGACTTGTCTATTGAAATTTTGTGCTCATGCCAACGTTCCCCCAGTTGTTGATGGGTCCTCCCAATGTAAAATTTCTCACATGAACACGGGACTCTGTAGACACCACTACCCAGTATAGGATTAGTTTTATCCTTTCCCGAGTTGAAAAAAATGTTCGACTTTTTGTTAAGTTTTGAAAGAAACAGAGAGATTATGTTTTCTTTTAAATTTTTCCCATTTTGTAGATGAGTCTCGAGATTTATGGTAACGTGGTGAAAGTTTTGTTTTCTATTCCAGGAGTAACTGAAACAAGGGGGACGGGCTCCCTATTTTCCTGTTTTACCTTTTCTAATCGTCTATCTATGGTATTTTCAATAAGGTTAATTGGGTAGCTATTGCAGAGTAGAATATCCTTAAAATAATTTAAGTCAGATTTTACATGATTACGTGAACAGATTTTTAGAACTCTGTCGACTAAAGATATTATTACCCCTCTTTTCACAGAAGGAGGGTGATTTGACAAGAAATGTAGATTCCGATCATTATGGTTCGGCCTTCTATATAAAGAAAATTCAAGGCTAGGAATATTTTTTATAATTAAACCATCCAAAAAAGGGAGCTTTCTCGAATCTTTCAGTTCTACTGTGAATTGAATATTCGAATCAGAAGTGTTCAAATGTGCAAAAAAATATTTCAGAGAGTCCTGTCTACGTTCGCAAACAGACAGAACGTCATCAACGAAACGAAACTAGAGAGATTGTTTCAAGGGAAAACGATTCAAAGTAGATTGTTCTATGAAATCCATGTAAAAATTTGCCAAATAAGGAGACAAAACAGTGCCCATCGGTAGACCCATAATCTGAAGGGATTTTTTTTTCTAGGAACCTAAAATACAAAGAGAACTTGTTGCAAAGACGAACAAGTGTCATTATTGTGTCAATTTCCAAGGTTTTGTGATCTGACCAAGCAGAATTCTCCTCCAATTTTCTTTGTAAGAAGAAATAAAGTTCCTTCTTACAGAAATCAAGGTCGAAATTGAAACTTAAAAACAAAAAACACAAATATATTACTTTTCAGATTATGCTTTTCAATTGATTCGTGATATTTCCCTGTATTTGTAGAAATTTTAAAACTATCGCTTTAGTGAAAGCCTTTCACTGATGCAAAGAAAATAGGATATGTAGCCTGAAGTAATTTAAAGACTAATTTATAAGGCTCTCATTTTTTTTCTGGTCATGATATCAGCAGTTTTTGGTATACAATCATCCTTCTTGAAAAATTCAAGCAAGTTCAGCTTAAGTGGTGTTTCAGTTTGAGGTACCACGAACTTTTCGATTCTTTACATACAGTTCATTACGACTAGCTGAAAATTGAAATTTCACACTTTTGAAAGTAGGAGCTTGAAAAATCTGAATGTGCTTATTGTGTCTAGAGGCTGGAATGTGCTAAATCTGACGGTGTAATTTTCATCAAGATTACTTTTCTCTTTTGTGGTGTTTTCTGCCTTTTTTGAAAATAATTTAAATTTTTTGGGGATCATAACTATAGTTCAGTAGCTATAAACTTTGTGTTTTGTACATGTTTGCAATCATCATGGAAAGCCATTTTTTTATTTAGACATTGTTCTATTTTTTTTTGTTTTTAGGGCTTCAGCTACTAGTAGCACAAGCTGCTCTTTATTTACCGTTCGTTACCATGAACTGTTTAGCAAAATAAACAGAATTCAATGCCTTCTTTTTAGTGCTTCTTATATTTTTATTTGAAATCATGCTTTGGCTATAATTGTCGTTTATAGCTCTCTTATGCTACGAAACGCATAATACCTCGATGCGCTTCACTTGTGTTTAACGAATAATAATCCAGGTGAACTCAGTATGGTATATTTTGGTCGATCTGGTTAAACTTAGGGTCTAGAGCATCAATCGGTTCATTAGTCCAAAAAAAAAAAAATTCAAAAAAAAATTGCTGTACAAATTGAGTTACAAAAGTATATTTTTCTTTCGGGAACTCTAATGGCCCTAAACTCATGTTCTTGGTTTCTCTTATCATTTTTATGTGTTTCCACCTTAGTTTTACTTGCGTTAAATATGTAAAATGGACGCAGTTGATTAGTAAGTGTAATGCATTTGAAATTTAGATGGTCGAAGTATCCAAGGCAGAATTTGTAATCTGTGGGTATAAACATAAAAGTAAGACAAAAAAATATTAAGAGAATGGCTCTTCAGCCAATAAAATTTAAAATACAAAAACATGTAGCGAATATCTTGTCTGTATAACAAGGCTTTTTTCACTCAATAGAAAATAAACAAAAGCAGCGACAATTGTAAAATGACGAGAATTTCAAAAGAAGAATTTAGACATAAAAAGTGAGGAGATACAAGAATGCAGCAGAAATAAAAGCAGAATGTAGATAATAAATCTAAGCAGGGGCGGATCCAGGATTTTCCTTGGGGGGGCGCATAATAGGTTGCTTTAATAAACTTGCAAACAAAGAAATACCCGGCATTTAAAGGGAACCTCGACAATTATGTGTCGTAGGTAGGTAGTGAAAAGGACCCTAAATTTAATATAAAATCTGACAAGGGTTAAAGTTCTAATAAATCTGTTGAAATTAAAATGGTATAAGAATATTGATATAAAAAATAGTAAGTTATAAAAACCACCCCGCCATAAAAAAAATAATAAAAGCTGTCCATCAGCTTATAAAAAAATATATTATATTTTCTGCATAATTATTTGCATTTGCACTTCTGACCACTATAGCGCTTGAGTTAAGTATTTTATTGTAAAAAAAAAAGGTCTGGAGCCATCTTTTGGGGCTATGCACTCTTTGTGACGATTCGTATAGGTCA
The DNA here is from genome assembly GCF_049724085.1 of Artemia sp. Qi Xiang Cuo. Lineage (NCBI taxonomy): Eukaryota > Metazoa > Arthropoda > Branchiopoda > Anostraca > Artemiidae > Artemia > Artemia sp. Qi Xiang Cuo. The sequence goes on along the minus strand of NC_142802.1, from coordinate 23,079,435 downwards.
AACTATTTGGCATGCCGCCTAACTTTGTGGCATTGCTTAGTAACTATGATATTTATGAAAAGTAAACAATGAGGATAAAGATACAACTTGTATATTCGTAAAAGATATATTAAATATTAAATACTAGTTCTTTTAGGGGTGCAACATGAAAAACAGAACGAAGAGATAGAAATGCATAGAACACATTTAAAGTGAGGGTTTTAAGTATAGGCAATAAAGCATTAACTAATCACTGTTTCTTTTTAAAAATAGTGTTTTAATAAACAGTCTCAACTTTGACGAAATCTCAAAAATTTACTAATCAAAATTTTACTTTTCATAACAACATAGTGTATCTTTCCACTTTTTAAAGTTGGATATATTTTGCTTAAATTACATAATTCACAATTTTATAAGAAACAGTCTATTTCCATTCCCGCGATATCTATTCGTTACACGGTTGATGTCTACCTCAATATTTCGGTGAAGGTTCATAATGGCTAGTCCTGTCAGTCTTTAGTCCTGTCAGTTTAGAGTTCTTCGTTAGTATTTCCTCTTCTATCATCCTAAAATATTCGAGTAAAGACCAAAATCGTCAGAAAAACATGAATTCTAATAAAGATACATGTAGGTATGTGCTTCAATGTAAGTATATGAGTCGAAATACTCCTTAAAACACAAATAATTATGTGTTCGTTATTTTTATATTTGATAGGTATATATTGGTGATTTAAATTCTCAGAGTTTCAAGCTGTATTAGATTTCTAATTAATTTTTTTAATCTTGAAATTTTCAGATATTCAATTCAAACGTTAAAATCTTGATATTTCTGTTAAGCACAAAAATTAAAATTTGAAATTTGACTCATACTTAGAATTAAGTAAGAGAATCCTTCTGTAAAAATATTGATTTATAAACAACTAATCGTGGAAGTATGATTGGATGGCACATATCAAAATAAGTATAAAAATCCTCAGCGGTATACAGAGCAGTTTATAAAATTTTGTGGACAAATATATGCGCCCCTATACAAAAACATAACTATATTTTGTGACTGGTTGGTATTGAGAAGGTGATAAATTCTGAAGTAATTTTGTAGTTGCATTCAGTTTCCGTAGTTAACTTAAGTTGTGTGAATTTATACTTTTTATTAACATTTTATTAGTAAATGTTTGAAAAAAGACCTCTGAAGGAGTATTTCGACTCTTGTACTTAGCTTTAAGTATATACTTATACGAACCTTTATTAAAATTAAACAAAAAAAACAAGTTTTTTTAACTGAAAGTAAGGAGCGACATTAAAACTTAAAACGAACAGAAATTATTCCGTATATGAAAGGGGCCGTCCCCTCCTCAACGCCTCTCTCTTTACGCTAAAGTTTTTTACTGTTTAAAAAAATAGATTTGTGAGAAAGTCAAACTTTAGCGTAAAGAACAATGCGTTGAGGAGGGGACAACTCCTTTCATATAAGGACTAATTTCTGTTCGTTTTAAGTTTTAATGTCGCTCCTTACTTTCAGTTAAAAAAACTTGTTTTTTTTTATTTAATTTTTGAACGTTTTTGAATAAATGCAGGTTTTGATCTTCGCTCACAGTGCATGAATAATTAAAACAAAATTTTCATATTAATTTACTTTTATTTGGTTAAATGGCTTTCTCGAAACTTGTTTCATTTTATTTACGAACGTTTTTATTAGTAATAAATACACGTAACTTACGAATTAATTTACGTAACGAACTTCTATCGTATATTAGGGGGTTTGCCCCCTAGTCAATACCTTGCTCTTTAAGCGAAAGTTCGAATTTTGTTCCAATTCTTTAAAAATGACCGCTTAATCACAAAGGCCGTTAATTAGAATAAATAGCTCTTATGAAAGTACTAAAAAATCTCTGGCTTAAAGAGTGAGGTATTGACTAGGGGGTGAACCCAATCATATATGTAATATTTTCTGTTCGTTTAAAGTTTTGATGTTGCTGCTGTTGCAGTTGAAAAACTTGTTTATTTATATTTAATTTCTGATCTTTTTTTAAATAATGCTGGGAAGTCCGGCGTCCCCTTCATAGCAATGTCCCTTCCCCCAAGAAAACTTCCTTCATTTGAAGATCCTCCCACATAACCCCTGACCCCCCCCCCACTACCCGGAAAAATCTCCCCAGAAAACGTCTGGACTGTATACTTCCCAATGACCAATACTATATGTTAACATTGGGGAAAGTTCATAACTTTCAGCCCTCCTCCCGGGAACTTCGGGGGATTAAGTCATCCTAAAAGACATACTTATAATATTTTCGAACATGCTGAACAAAATGGCTATCTCAAAATTTTGATCAGGTGACTTTGCGAAAAAATTAGCGTGGGAGGGGGCCTAGATGCCCTTCATTTTTTTTGTCACTTAAAAAGGACACTAGAACTGTTAATTTCCATTCCAATGATCCCTCCCACTATATTCTAGGACCACTGAGTCAATACTATCACCCCTTGGAAAAAAAAACAAACAAATAAACACGCACCCATCATCTTTCTTCTGGCAAAAAAAATGCAAAATTCCACATTTTTGTAGATAGGAGCTTGAAATCTCTACAGTAGGGTTCTCTGATACGCGGAATATGTTAGTGTGATTTTCATTAAGGTTCTATAACTTTTAGGGGGTCTTTCCCCCTTTTTTCGAAAATCAGCCAAATTTTCTCAGGCGCGTAACTTTTGGTAGGTAGAATTAAACTTGATTAAACTTATATATTTGAAATCAGCATTAAAATCCGATTCTTTTGATGTATCTATTTGTATCAAACTACCGTTTTCTAGGGTTTCGGCTACCATTGAGCCGGGTCCAAATAACCAATACCATATGTTAAACATTGGGTAAAGTTCATAACTTTCAGCCCTCCTCCTGGGGGATTTGAGGGATTAAGTCATCCTAAAAGACATAGTTATAATATTTTCGACTATGCTGAAAAAAATGGCAATCTCAAAATTTTGATCAGGTGACTTTGCGAAAAAAATGAGCGTGGGAGGGGGCCTAGTTGTCCTCCATTTTTTCTGGTCACTTAAAAAGGGCACTAGAAATGTTTATTTTCGTTCCAATGAGCCCTCTCCCGATGTTCTAGGCCCTCTGTGTCGATACGATCACCCCTGGGAAAAAAACAACAAAACAACAAAAAAACAAATAAACACGCATCCGTGATCTTTCTTCTGGCAAAAAATGGAAAATTCCACATTTTTGTAGATAGGAGCTTGAAACCTCTACAGTAAGATTCTCTAATACACTGAATATGATGGTGTGATTTTCATTAAGGTTCTATGACTTTTAAGGGGTCTTTTCCCCTTTTTTCGAGAACCAGCGAAATCTTATCAGGCACTTAACTTTTGATAGGTTTGACTAAACTTGATGAAACATATATTTGAAAACAGCATTAAAATTTTATTCTTTTGATGTATCTATTGGTATCAAAATTCCGATTTTTAGAGTTTCGGTTACCATTGAGCTGGGTTGCTCCTTACTTACAGTTCGTTACACGAACTGTTTGATTCTGAAGAGTTTGGCCTTTATTCTAATGTTTTAGAATGAACAGAGGAGGTGATATGTCATATAATGCAGAGCTTTAATTGGATGAAAATAGGCAGTAAAGGGGCCACCATTTGCTCTATAAAATCCAAAACTTAAATTAATAATTTTTTCACTTCTCATACACTCACTTTCTATTTTACAAATACCCTAAAAAAGAACAATGTTATAAAAACCATGTCACTTCGCAAAAAAAGCCAACCCAAAAAACCAAAACAGACAGCCAAAAAAAGTAATGATATCAATTTCTTCGCCTCAGTGCCATAGCAAGACTCGAAAACGAATTTTTGACAGTAAAAAGAACTAAATATTTTGCTTTTCAGCCCCGTTGCGACAGCACAATCCTGAAATATCGTTTCGACAGCCTAAAGAAGTTAGGATTTTAAACTTCCTCTCTTTGTTATTACGAAATAAAGATTTCGCCTCCCAGTTGGCTTTTGTGGTAATACAGATTCCCTTGATAACCCTAAATTTAATCAAATACTTTTTGGCGGTATGCCTCATTAGTAAAATCTAACAGAGACCGGCAGACCGCACAAAGTAACTGAAACCTTGTTTCAAATTTGTTTGCAAAAAAAAACAGTCTTCGCAATTAAAAAATTATTAAAAACTCAACTATTAGAAACCAATTACAAAAAAATTACTTTTGTCCCAACCCAAAGCAGAGCAAGCGGTCCCAACCACAAATCTGCCACTACGTCAGGGGGGGGCGCCCTAATGGATCTGCCACTGAATATAAGTATATAATTCAAATATACTATAATATTTTTTGGCTCTGTTTTTTTTTAACTATGGCTAAACAAGCACTGTATCTAAATGAAAACCCATAAGAGGACTCTTAAGAAGTCCTTATGGGTCCTTAGTCCTTAAGAATTCTGAGGAAAAAAAATTAAATTTTTTAAAGAAATGCTTTCTTTTATATTTTCTAAAGAGAAAAAAACGTTAGATGAAAACTTCTGCTTCGGGAGCAAGAAGTCCCCGAAGCCGCGCCACGCCGAAATGACGGCGGCGAATGTGTGATTCAGTATCACAGGCGCGCCGAAATTTTTTTGGCGGCACACCGCCGATTCCGGACCGGCGGGGCGCCACGGCGCGCCGATTTTTCTGATTAAAAATAAAAAAAAAAATTCCACTCCACCAAACACGTTCAACCTCGATTTTAGTAAGGATTTTTAAATGGTTGGCTAAAAACTTACAAGAACGATATGACAAAACAGGAATTTGTTGGGCCGTGCGGAAAGTGTTTGTGTTCACCGTCGATCAGACCAAGTAGAATTCTCATTTTTAGCCACTAGACCCAGGGAAACCTATGTTGTGTTTATGTTTAACATCGCATTGTTCCTATAAAATCCCGTGTTTAGTCATTTCCTTCTTGTTAATGATTTGAGCTAATGTGTGTAGGCCTATAACTTTCAAAGTTTGAAGTTCAAACATCTCCTGTTCATCAAATACATACGAAAAGGAAGTGAAAAAAAACAAACAAAAAAAAACCAATAACAACATCGAAAAAACACTGTTTACAAATCAGATACCATGGCTTAACAACTCCAACAATTTTAAATCAGCGGTTACATCACTTCAGGTACAATTTATGTAACAAAAGTGAGTTTGTTCACTCTGCCTGGAGCCATTGATCTTTTTGCAGTCACTATCAGTCCTGTCGTGCTAAAAAGTCGTTTAGCTGTGGTACATGTGGCCGGTACAGCCAGTACTTGACGAGCGTAAGCTGCCACTCGCGGGATCTGATACTAGTATTGGACCTTGGGGTCCCACAGAATGCCGCAAATGGGCTTCTTCTTTGTATCTGCTGAAATAAGTTGTTTTATAAGGGAGAACAATCCTGCACCTTAACCATAGGACTCCTGTGCCGTACACTACAGGTGGAACTAAACTGCACCTTTACCCTCTTTTCTTATCAACACGGAATAACCCTCCGGAATTCTTTTCTGAAAGAAGTGGTCAAGTTATAACGTTTCAAGTCAAAGTTTAAGGCTACTTCAACTTCAGTGTGCTCTGCTAACTGTGCAAAAAAAAAAAAAAAATGTAATTCATTTCTATAGATATATTTCTATACTAGCTCTAGATAATCTACCAAGCGGGAAACTACCGCAAATCAGCATCGATAAATAAATGAAACCCAAAACGAACAAAAATAACAATAAATAACTGAGTCAAACTCAAAACGAGCAGAAATTAACATAAGTTGGGCTCAAAACCCCTATGCCTTCCTAAGGCCAGAACATAATTTGCACTTTACTGAAAAAATAAAAATGTTTTTACTTTTATAAAATCAAATAATATTAACATTTTAATTACTAAATATCAGTATATGTATATTAAACTGACAATGCATATTCATTTGTATTTTTGTAAGTAAAGTACAAATTATGTTCTGGCCTTGGGAAGGCATAGGGGTTTTGATCCAAACTTATGTAAATTTCTGCTCGTTTTGAGTTTGACTCGGTTATTTATCGTAATTTCTGTTCGTTTTGTGTTTAATTTATTTATTGATGATAATTTGTGGTAGTTTCACACTTGGTAGAATATTTTATTTTAATTTTGCTCATTTTTGGTTTAATGGAGTTCTTTACTTTTCTTTGAAAAAACTTATTTTTTGGAAACAGTTTTTTTAATTAATTTCTCTTCGTTTTATACTGACATAGTCTTTTCAGGGAAAAAGAAAATCATACTTTATATCTTTTCGTTTTTTTAAGAATTTATAGTTTGGCCTGCTATTTGTATGCTGGAAAACAATTTTCAGCAAAATTTAACAAAATAGACCCTTATAAAAATCTGGACACAAATAGTAGTGTTTAATTTAGTTTCATACCTCCTCTTGTTGACCTGAAATGGAAAACTTGATAACATTCGCAAAAAAAATTGTTTACTTTCTTTGATAGCTTGGATACACTTACGCTATTTTGATTTGGTCAAATTTTAAGAGCAAAAGAAGCCCTGAAAGTTTGAACATAATTCCCTCAGTCGTTCTTGAGATACTGCTGAGATGCCTTATTGGGAATTAGCATAAACACAGTGCATTTTGATTTAATCTTAAGGCAACATTTAATTTTTAAACAAAAAGGCAAATGGGTGGGTGGGGGTGGTAGGGGGATTAGTTGCCCTCCAATCGCTTTCGACTATTAAAAAGGGCATCAGCCCCTTCTGTTTTCAATCAAATGAGCCCTTTTCGAAGTTTTTACGACAACTCCTTTGATACGAAGTGCCCTGGTCTAAACAACAACAACAACAAAAAAATAATACATTATACCCACATCGATCTTTACTATAAAAATGTCAAGCTTTCCATTCGCTTTCGATTATTAAAAAGGGCTCTAGGCTTTTCGATTTCCAAACTAATCATCCCTTTTTAAGTTTCTACGACAACGCTTTCTATAAACACCGTATATGCCCCCACGGCATAAATTACAACCCTTACCCTAAGGGCTGTTAGGGTGGTTGTAATCCTCTAAGACCTAATTTCCAGAACTTTCAACAACGTTAAACAAAATGGTAATCTCAAAATTTTGATTGTATGTGTTTCGTGAAATGGTGGGCGTGGAAGGGGTGTTAGTTGCCTTCCAATCATTTTCGACTATTAAAAAGGGCACAAGCCACTCCAATCTCTAATTGAATGAGCCCTTTTCGAAGTTTCTACGGCAATTTCTTCGATATGAAGTGCCCTGGTCTAAAGGAAAAAATAATAACTAATACATTGTGCCAACATCGTTCTGATGTAACCCCAGGGAATAAAGAAAAAACCCTTCTCTAAGGGTTTTGCGGGAGCAACCTCCACAAAAAATATATTTTCTCTCTGGACATTAGTTGCTCTGAACAAAATGGTTATCTTAAAATTTTTATTGGGTATTTTTGGAGAAACGGTGGGCGTGGAAAGGGTGTCAGCTGCCTTCCAATCACTTTCGACTATTAAAAAGGGCACTAGTTATTCCAATTTCCAATCGAATGAGTCCTTTTTAAAGTTTCTGCGACAACTCCTTCGATACGAATTGCCCTGATATGAAAAAAAAAAATACATTGGGCCAACATTGTTCTTTACTTAGACAGCTCGATTGCGCTGCCTATGACAACATCCTGAATTGCCTAATGGTCTTTTACCTACCTCTTTTCATCCGAAAAATAAGAAAGAAAAATGAACAGAATTTTAAAGTGGAAGGTAGAATTTTTGTTTCAAGAAAAATTTCTTCTTCTCCTTCCTACGAACCGATATGCATGGCGAGCCCAAGATGACAGTATTTATTCTTAAGAAACAGATTAGCCGGGATGACGGTTGAAGCCCGGAGGTCGATATCGATAACCAAAAAAGACAGAAAAAAAAAAAAAAAAAACGGGGGCGTATTAGTGACGCCGCCGCCGATAGAATCAGCGGCGGCGTGCCGCCGTTTTTTTTCGGCGGCCCGCCGCCGACTTTTCGGCGCGGCTTCGGGGTCTAGGAGCAAGGATACCAGTGCTTTGTTAATTTAAATTGACTGACAAAAAAAAAATTTGTTCGGTAGAGCATCTTTACAGCTTCTCAGCGCATAAGACCAAGACCTAAATCTTTTCAAGGCCATGTTGCTTTATAGTCGTTGTATTTAACAACCAATAGTTGTTTTTCACAAACTGTTTCTCGTTAATGGTTAGGTAAAATCAGTCAAATAGCTAGCACGCTTTTCAAGTCTTCATTTTGATTAACTAAGCCACTGAAGTTTACTCAGTGACAAGTAAAGGATTGAACCCCGATTGTAAAATTAGTTTCTTTCTCAAATTAACTATTTTTTGTCTACCAATTCGGTTCTTTTGTATAGCAGTGACTGTAAACAAAATAAACTACCCTGTTTAGATATTCATTAGTTCTATGAAAAAGTCTTTCTAAATTTTTCACGGAACTTTATCCTCCAACTCCGCTTTTAAGACCGCTAACATATTATTGTTTTAGAGCAAAAAATTCCTGATTACTTTATTCAATTTTTTGTCAAACAATAAATTACAACTATCCTCGAAGGTGCATGGTTTGAGAAAATAGAGACTACAACCATTCAAAACGCGCATAGGATACAGAGCCACCCCATACACATTTTGAAAGATTTCTAATATTTGTGTTCACATTTATTCACTTTCAGAATATTGTGATTGGATTAATATAAATATAAAGAGCCCCATCCCCTCCAAAAAATAAAAACCCAGCAACAGTGCACATTATAGTATTGAAATAGGTATTTGTTAATGTTATAGTATATAAAGTAATAAAATATGTTCATTTGTACATAATTTTATTGTTCAGGTGAGACTGGTGAGACCGGTCCTCCTGGCCCCCCTGGACCTGGAGGTTTTCAGTGCAGCCCACAAGTCGGCAATGAAGCAGAATTTGAAGGTTCAGGTGATTCTGTATCAGGTAAGACTGAAGTTTTCCACTTTACTTCTTGTCAGTGGCGGGTCCAGAGGGGGGAGGGGGCACCCCCCTAGCTTAGTCTAAAGTAGTGTAATTTACTTAATTAACGCAAGTTTGCGTTACTGAAACTTGTTCCTCACGCAATTTTATCGGATCAACCTTTTTTGCGCCCCCCCCCCCCTAAAATTTTTATTTTCGAATCAACCTATTTTGCACCCCCCCCCTCCCTTAAAAAAAATACTGGATCCGCCCCTGCTTCTTGTCAGGCACTTTAAGAATTGATCTCATGTAATGTGTTTTTTTTTCTTAGGCACTTTAACTCCTAAACCTCTGTTCAAGTGTTTGCAAAGTTGAGCTCTTTGAAATTCTTTTCATATTTTTTCAGCTGCCTTCCCACTAATTGCATGAAAGGCCTTTTCAGTTTGCTATGCATAAATATGCGTTACTTCTATAACTTTATTTACAATTGAGCCATGCTTAGCCCGGCAAAACACTTCAGGAAGTCTGACAGAGTTGAGATGAGCCATTCTTAGCAGTGTCGCTCGTCCCGATCATCTTCTATGAGAAGTAATTAGACAAAATTTTGTTTTTAATTTTTAGGAAAAAAGATTTACCTGGTGGCTAGTTCCCCATGAAACACTCCTTATATTGAGCCCCACATTGTAGCTCCTTTGAAAAGATTTACAAGAATTATTAGCACTACTACTGGTGATTAGTCTTTGTAATAGAAAGAGGTAATAGCGATTTAGCATAGTTTTAAAAGATGAAAAAGCTACTACAAAAATCCGCTTTAAATTGGCTTCCTCTAAAAATTTGCGTTCATAAATTACCTTGCCGACCTTTTTAGTGTTAATACTTGGTGATTTGATGTTTACTACGTTATTCTACATTTACGAAAATTTCCCCCTATTTTTTGAAGATTTCAAAAGGGTTTATTGTTTAGTGGTATACTGGGGTCACTTATGGTTCTTTATCCTACATTCATATCACTGAATCTTGTCTTGGTGCTGTCAATACTGTACGCTCTGTATGCTGTGCTGTATGCTGTCCTTTTTTCTAAATCTAGTGTGACTTTTAATTAAACATTCATAATTTTCGGTGCGTTCTCGTAGTTCTATGATCCTGTAGTTCAAGGGGAAGTTCTCAAATCTCAAGGGGAAGTTTTGAAGCCTCTACCTGAAAATCTCATGGTATCTATAAATAAATATAAGTTTCTGTGAATGTATCTCAGCATATTACCCTTAAGCAGTAACCTATGGTTTTTAACCCTTTAGTAAATCTGAGCCCCCAGTGGATTGTTCCCTTGGCTGCTAAAATAATCCATGGAACATACATTTGAGTAATCTCAAGTTTAAAGCAATATATTAAATAAATCTAAGCATTACCTAACCATGTAGCCTCGATATCTGATTCTATTTGAGACAATTAAGTGGAACCCTCCATGGACATGGATTAGAGACATACCATAATTAGTTTCAAGGGTAATTGAAAAATTAAGGGGAGTATGTATTTTCCACATTCAACTTAAATCTGGTATCCAAATGCTTGTTCATATTCTTTGGTGGGTGCAAGGTATATACACAAATGGTAGTAACGTGCAAGTAGGCTATATGTTTGGCATAAGGAGTTTTGAAATTATATCTGTATTCTATCCACTATGGAAACTGTTTCATGTTCCACCTGATATAGATCCTTCTGCTGGTTGAGGGTCTATAACTTAAAAAATTAGCTCTGAAATTCGGGCTTCGACACAAACGCCTTTGAATTATTGCGAAACTTTCAGCAATCAAAATGTCAAAAGTGAATTTGGAATGGAGACTTTTCACAAAAAGACTCCAAAATTGTGCCCATATTTGGTAATATGTTCTCCTTACCATGGTAAGTGGAGCTTGAAAATGTGTAGTTGGTAGTCTTGAAAACGGCTGACCATAATTAGCTGGTTTTGCCATAATTGTAATAATATACTCAGCGGAGTGTAATCTTCAGCCCAATTAATGTTTTAGCGATGTGACTGTTCCTACTTGCAATTAAATAAAAAAAACAAGTTTTTTAAACTGAAAGTAAGGAGCGACAATAAAACTTAAAACGAACAGAAATTATTCCGTATATGAAAGGGGCTGTCCCCTCCTCAACGCCTCGCCCTTTACGCTAAAGTTTTTTAATGTTTTAAAAAATAAAGTTGTGAGACAGAGTCAAACTTTAGCGTAAAGAGCGAGGCGTTGAGTAGGGGACAGCCCCTTTCATATACGGAATAATTTCTGTTCGTTTTAAGTTTTATTGTCGCTCCTTACTTTCAGTTTAAAAAACTTGTTTTTTTTATTTAATTTTTGAATGTTTTTGAATAAATGCAGGTTTTGATCTTGGCTCACCGTACATGAATAATTAAAACAAAATTTTCATATTAATTTACTTTTATTTAGTTAAATGGCTTTCTCGAAACTTGTTTAATTATATTTACGAACGTTTTTATTAGTAATAAATATACGTAGCTTACGAATTAACTTACGTAACGAACTTCTATATTCATATATTTTTAATTTGTTTATTAGGGGATTCACCCCCTAGTCAATACCTTGCTCTTTAAGCGAAAGTTCGAATTTTGTTCCAATTCTTTAAAAATGACCGCTTAATCACAAAGGCCGTTAATTAGAATAAATAGCTCTTATGAAAGTACTAAGAAAACGTTGGCTTAAAGAGCGGGGTATTGATTACGGGGTGAACCCAATCATATATGTAATATTTTATGTTCGTTTGAAGTTTCGATGTTGCTGCTATTGCAGTTGAAATACTTGTTTTTTTATATTAAATTTCTGATCTTTTTTTAAATAATGCTGGGAAGTCAGGCGTCCCCTTCATAGCAATGTCCCTTCCCCCATTAAAAATTCCTTCATGGAAAGATCCTCCCACATAACCCCCGACCCCCCCCCCCTCCACTACCAGGAAAAATCTCCCCTGAAAACGGCTGTATACTTCCAAATAACCAATACTATATGTTAACATTGGGTAAAGTTCATAACTTTCAGCCCTCCCCCAGGTATTTCGGGGGATTAAGTCATCCTAAAAGACATACTTATTATATTTTCGAACATGCTGAACAAAATGGCTATCTCAAAATTTTGATCAGGTGACTTTGGGAAAAAAATGAGTGGGGGAGGGGGCCTAGTTGCCCTCCATTTTTTTGGTCCCTTAAAAAGAACACTAGAACTTTTAATTTTCATTCCAATGAGCCCTCCCACGATATTCTAGGACAACTGGGTCGATACGATCACCCCTGGGGAAAAAAAAGCACAAACAAACAAACAAACAAATAAACATGCACCCGTGATCTTTCTTCTGGCAAAAAATGCAAAATTCCACATTTTTGTAGATGGGAGCTTGAAACCTCTACAGTAGGGTTCTCTGATACGCTGAATATGATGGTGTTATTTTCATTAAGGTTCAATAACTTTTAGGGGGTCTTTCCTCCTTTTTTCGAAAATCAGCCAAATTTTCTCAGGCGCCTAACTTTTTATGGGTACAATTAAACTTAATGAAACTTATATATTTGAAATCAGCATAAAAATCTGATTCTTTTGATGTATCTATTTGTATCAAAATACCGTTTTCTAGAGTTTCGGTTACCATTGAGCCGGGTCGCTCCTTACTTACAGTTCGTTACCACGAACTGTTTGAAAAGGCTGGCTATTTGCGGGTACTGCTCGATAGATGTATGCCTGCATCCAAGTTTGCAGATGCGTGTGTGTGACTTCATGGGAATCTATATGTTACTTTGTTTTAAAGAATGCAAAAATTTCGTAAATTACTGATTTCGAAATTGCGTATATTAACTCTTGTTTTTCTTTTTATTCTCTTTCTAAATATAGAAAATTCCAATAGGTACTAAGAAAAGAAAAATCTGACAGCAAAAGCTAGAAATATAGACCTGAAATCACTTAATCTTTATATTCGTTTTTATAGCTTATGCGTGTCCCAAAGGAGCAAAAGGAGAGCCAGGGAAAAATGGTATTCCTGGTCCACCAGGCCCAAGAGGTGAAGAAGGAAAAACAGGATTAGATGGTCTTCCTGGGTCTCCAGGTCTGCCTGGTCCAGAAGGCCCTATTGGGCTACGAGGACCAGAGGCAGTAAGTTTTTAATATTATTTCCAAGAATTTTAAAATAGAAATCCATTTTTGTAAACTCTTCCATTCATTCGTTAAATGATGTCATGTATATTCTGTCCGTCCAATCCTTACTTTCATTGCCAAATTTAATCTTCGTCTTTCGTTTTCTTTTCTTTATAAACCAGTCAGATTTAAGTCACGCATTCTCATGTGTATGTATATCTTTTTTTTTTCATTGACAGGTATTACACCTGTGGCATTGCGGCAAATAGAACTAATATTGTGGCAAATAAGAAGCATTGTTCTTTGCCAGAGAACTGTCGTCGCAAATAAGACGTGTCAAACATTTTCTAATGTTGCTTGGACAAATATAGTAAAATTTTGTAAGGGCCATGAAGATTATTCTTACATTGATAAATGATGCAAATTATTTCAACAGCAGTCAAGTACAATTGCGGAAGAGAACTCTCGAAACATTAATTAAGAATTAAAATATCCTAGAGTATTGATTTTCTGTAAAATCCATGAGGTTTTTTTGTGTTTATTTTTTAATAGCCCCCTTCCAATAAACCCCACGCTGAAACAAATTCCCACATATGTCAATGTATATATACTTTTCTCAGACCACACTGCCGTTCTATGACGAACAAAAAAATGTTCAAATGGGGATAAATCCATTCATTTAGACAGTGAAAGAGCAGGTACAAAAGTCCAGATATTTGGATCACATATACAGCGGCCGTCATTATAGAAATTATCTAGCATTTCTAGTATACTCTAGTATTTCTATCGTCAGTAGTATTTTTACTGATGACGGTCGCTGTATATGTCATACGAAATATCTGGACTTTTGTACCTGTTTTTTCACTGTCTAAATAAATGGATTTATCCCCATTTGAGCGTTTATTTGTTCGTCAATGGAAGAGTAACTGCCAATTCTTTTTTTTTACATAAGAAAATTCACATGAGCTGCCGTGTTCAGCCTTTTAGGCTGCTTTCCTATTTTAATTCTCGCTGGTATCTCTTCCCACCCCATATGCAAGTAAAACAAAATACCCATAAATGTTCATTATATGTTAAGTTCATATGTTCGTTATATGCTATGTTCATATGTTCATTATAATATACAATATATGTTCTGTTCATATCTTCAATATATGTTTTGTTTATATGTTCATTATATATTATGTCCATTATATGCTATGTTCATATGTTCATTATAATTTTCATTATATGTTATGTTCATTATAATGTTATGTTCATTTGTTCATTATAATGTTCATTATATGTTATGTTCATATGCTCATTATATGTTATATGTTATTATATGTATTATATGTTCATTATATGTTAGGTGTAGCGTTTTGAATTCTATCTGTGTCACTAGCAGGGTTGCAAGCAGACAATATTCTATTTTTGAGTGTTAATATTTAATTTACTAATCTTTCCCCCGTCACTAGATTTCCATTTTATTATATTTTGGGTTTTTAAAATGATCTTTACAATAAGGTGCTAACTTTGACCAAGTATTTTGAATGTGAAAATAATTAAATTCAATTAAAATTAATTAATTAGGTATTTTTAAAATAAAATGTAGAATAAGATTCTAACTTTGATCCGCTCTCCTGAATAGAAGAGCTGCTCAGAGTTTGTTTCGAGAGTGTTCCAATGTAACCTGCGATCTAGTTTTAAAATTATGTTGCAAGTTTTAATTAGATTAATTAAAATGAGTAATTTACCCAACTAAGTTTAGTTAAAATAAGTATTAGACTTGAAATCAAAATTGAAAAAATAAGTAATATACTTTAAATAATTTTTAATATGAGATGCTAGTGCCCTCCATCTATTACGTTTCATTTATGTATGCTTAGATGAACCTTAATGTCGTACTCATAATTTTTTTTTTTGGACTTAGTAAGAAATTGTTGACCAGGAAGAACTGAAACATTTGTTTTTATTATCTCCCATTTGTCTTCCTTATTTTCCCATCATACCCCCACCTTATGTCCCTACTAATTTAATGATTGGGTACTAGCGGTCTCCTCCATTGTGCTATTCCATTTAAGACGGTGTTCTATTTGGATATTTGTCTCCGAACTAAATATGGAAAATATGGAAAATTGCCGAGATTACGAGAAAGTTAAATCAAGAGTTAACAACAGTGACAATAGCAAAAAATAAATTGCAGTACTGAGACAGGCAAAAAAAATTACGGCTAGATTAAAAATACAATAACAAACTATGCATTTTTAAGTAATTATTATTATGTGCCATTATTTTGTATATTCGACTTTCTGTTAAGTATAACATTGAAATGACCCGTATTTCTTTCTCTTTAATTGTCACTTGATTCGCTTGCTAGAAGATTCCTTTCGTCTTTGGTTTTGAATGTGTATGTTCAGGATCCGCACATGATTATAGAAATTTCTAGGCAATGCAACGTACGCAGTTTGGATATGTTGAATAGTTGGTTGTTTTTAAAGACGTTGACTAGTGCTCAGAAGATAGAGCTAGCAACCATAGGTCGTCGTTTTACATCAGAGCTATAGCAGTTATCAATGGAAAGTAAGTCTCCTAGATAAAAGAAATGATTCACCGGTTTGATCTGATCCCCAACGGATCAGTGGGCTCTTATAGTTTATCAGCTCCTGCCTGCAGTTCCTGTAGAGACTTGGCTAGCTCATTGTATATCACAAGGCAAGGCTGCTTATCAGCATTCCTTCTATTTAGTGTTGTGTCAATTGAATCAGTGATATTTCGGTATTTGGAATGAGGTTGAAGAGGTAGGGTGAAAAATGAAACCCTGGAGTACCCCCAATGTAGTTTTGAACTCTTTTGGCGACCCATCAGTCATTAGTATTTGGCATATCAACTGGTCATAGAGATCCTTGATGATTTGGGCAATTTCATAAGGGATTCTGTAGTGAAGGAGAATATGCCTGAGTTATTTCTGGAATATCAGGTCGAATGCCTGTCAGAAATCGGCGAATAGCTGATGGAGTTCTTGGTTGAATTATATGAATCATTCCAGGAGCTGTCAAATAACGAATATCTTGCCAATTGCGAATCAGACAGGGCGAAAGCTGGCCTGAAAGTTGTTGTATATGTTGGAGTAAGAATTCTGCCAAAACACGGGACAAGCAGCTCGTGAAGATAATTGGACAGTATTTTCTACATTTCTTCTTTTATTCCTTTTCCTCAAACAGGGACAATAGTGGTCCTGCCTTACCAACCGGGTAAGTGCCAGTTTCCAATACGATTGATAAGATATGGTATAGGTGAATTATATCATCCGATCCAACATTTTCCCAGAAGTAATTCCATTTGGGCCTGGGAATTTTTCTCGTTTTAGCGCTTCGATCATAATGTGAGTGTCACACTCAAGTGGGCTTTTAAGTTCTTGGTCTGGTATGACAGTATTTAAGGATCAGCACTGCTGGGGGGTTTCGTATTTGAATTGCTAGTCTCTTTTCTTCTTCTGCATGACCATAGACGTTTGTTTTTGTGACTCAGCTCGGGTAGTGTTCTGAAAAATACTCCATTGTGCTCTTTCCTGTGTAACAATTTGCAGGCTTCCCATTTATTTTGCAGATGGCTATATAGTGGCTTTCTGATCCATCCTCTGCTCTTCTATTAAGGAGCTGGCAAGTATCTCAGATTCAGGAGGTACGGTCTGACTTTTATGGAATATTCGCTTATCCTCTTATATCCTGATGATCAGTGACTCACTGCTTTTGGTGGGTGTTTTTTAGGAAGGTAAGTGTCAAGGAAGAGAGACTCATCAGTATATTTTGGAATTTTTCAGGGTTGGTGGAAATCCAGGTATGTCTTTTTTCAGGACACAACAGTAGGTTCAGCAAAACTTTTGGAATATTTGTTGTTTTGGTAATTTTATTATTCTTAGCTTGAACCTTGACATCAGGATAATGTGGTAAGAACCAAAGTTCGCCATAGGTAATGCCACTATGTCTAGTACAGAGAAATTCCGGCGCTTTGATAATAGCACATAGTAAATCATGTTTTGAGTTTTACCGTCTGGAAATCTCCAGGTTACCTTGCGTCGATATTATTGTTTAAAAATCGTGTTTACCACGAAGACCTGGTTTTCTGGGCCAAAGTCAAGAATTGTTTCCCTCCTGTTTTCAGTTGATCTGACCGAAAGTCCCACTACATTCGACCAGCCGTTACTATCAATACCGACTATAGCTTTGAAGCTCCCACTCGTAAGATTGATAATCGTTTGAGACTTCGATAAAACAGGTAAGAGTTTTTTGGCTGTTGGTGCTGCAAAAAATCTTAAGCCTTCATGATGAACTTCGTACTTAATGCCGGAGGGAAAGCGGGAGGTTCCAGAGATTTTTTTGTCACTCGGTTGGGGGAGGTGAGCCTTTGAGAAATCAACAACATCCCGTTTGTTTCTCTATAGATCTTTTACAATGAGGTCAATTTTTCTCGATTTGGCAGGTGTACATGTATTTGGCATGCCAAAGTGCAGTGTTTTTCCTGTCGGCACGGAACAACCGTGTGGAGATTCGCCCTTGGTAAAAGTCGTCCTAAGCCTTTGGTCGTCTTCTGTGTCTTCCGTTCTTCTGCAGTTATCTTCCTATAAGTAATAACCATTATGGGTTTCTGCTACAATATGCAATTTCTTCTAATACTTGGAAAAGGTTTGTAACTGACTGGACGAATTCACACGCCGATTGGTCCTGCACAATGTACATTCGAGGAGCCTTCTTACTCCTCCTCCTGTATTTATGACCCCCCGCTCCACTGCATGGGACCGGGGTCATAAATATTGAACCTGGGATGCCCCGTTTTCAATTATGAATCCCCAGAAACTGGGTCCATTTTGTTTCGTACCTCTTTCCCCGTGGAGTTACCATATATAACTCTAGTGCAATCCGCTATCTGTCGCGTTGAGAACTACATAGTGCTTTGGAGGAAGCCCTTGCCGAAAAGGCGACTCAATGAAAATCAAGGAAAACGAAATCAAGGAAAAATACACA
Source organism: Artemia sp. Qi Xiang Cuo (assembly GCF_049724085.1). Taxonomy (NCBI): domain Eukaryota; kingdom Metazoa; phylum Arthropoda; class Branchiopoda; order Anostraca; family Artemiidae; genus Artemia; species Artemia sp. Qi Xiang Cuo. The sequence continues at coordinate 23,061,402 of NC_142802.1, read as the reverse complement.
TAATCCATAAATCTTCGATTTTAGGTGACTATGATGTGGCTCGGTATTTAGTCATAATTAGCTAATTAGCTAAATTAGCCAAAACTGAAATTAGCAATCCGACGCAGCCCTGAAGTGTAAATGATAACTCACTTCTACATCTTGGGAATATAAGACAAAAAAATTCATAAAAGAATTTACTTGACTCAGGAGTGTACGTTGGAGTGTGGAGGCTTCGGCCAGCTATTCCTTCTGAAATTTTGATATTTTTGTACTTATCTAAATAACCATTTTTTTTTTTCATAATTGCTCCCCTCCAAAAAAGAAAGAAAAAAATGTGCTCGTACCTGACTGAATTGTTTACCAGTGTTCACTTTTGCTCAAAATTGAAAAAAAGTGGGTCTTGTTTAGTGAAACATACTCTTGTTAATATCCAATAATGATAACTTGCTGTCATGTATTCTCTGTAAGAAAAAAAAAGAAGAAAAAACAAGTAGTATCCAGCATAGAAGGAAGTTTCTCGGAACGTTATTGTCGTTATGATCTGAAAAGATGCATCAAATATCCAGAAAATATTATGGATGTATCAATATAAATAAAAAGTAGGAAATTCATGGTAATGGAGCGTAGCGCGTATTCCTTTTTCTCAGTTTCTATCAAATGTATTTTTTTTTGCCTTTTGTTTTCCAAATTCCTGATTTTTGGATAAGTAACAGGCTAGCGTGCAATGCGGCATGAAAACCTTCATATTTCAAAGGTCGATCCTAATCAAGTAATTGAAGTGAACAAGGACATTGTACCACTGTCACATATTGTTCACAAATAATACTATTGTTATAATGTTTGCACCTTTTCCTTTCAGGAGAAGGGTGAAAAGGGAAGACGGGGCAAACGCGGTCTTAAAGGACCTCACGGACCTGCTGGAACACCTGGATTAAATGGAAAAAAGGGAGATGTTGGGCTACCTGGATTTCCTGTAAGTTTCATCTTAATGTTTTTAGGCTTAGTTCTGTTTTGTTTTCTTCCTTTTGTTCCTTTTCTTTTAGTTAGCATCCAAGAAAACCTTTGAATATGAGGCAAAATGTGGTAAATTTACATTCTGTTCGTTTCTTTCGTTCGTTTCCTTTCTCCTTTTTGGTCTATGGTTTGTACCGATAAATTTAGAATTTAGCGACTTGTTATGCACTACGTGCGTCAAAAGGTTTGATTGTTTGATTGTTAAATTAAGCAAAAAAGTCAAAAGTCAAAGACGATACAGAATAAAAACGAAGAAAAGTATTTACTTTTTTCTATTTGATGTATCTAGGGGGGAAGATTTTTTTTGCTGTTTTTTTTAACCTTTATTTTTCACATGTGTGGTAGATGAAAGCCTAAATGATTTTTTATACCCCAAAGTGATTCCACCTGTGACTAAAATAAAATGCAATAACAGGTACAAATGTCAAAGAAAATAATGAACGTTAAAAAAGGCAACTTTCAAACAGTTCATGGCTACGAACTGTAAATAAGAAGTGACTCGGTTCAATAGTAACCAAACCTTTGAAAAACGGAGTTCTTGTAAAAATATTTACATCATAAGAACCACTTATATTCTGATTCTAAATCTATAAAATTCATTAGGTTTAATGTTACCCGTCAAAAGCTACGAGCTTGAGAAAATTTGCCTGGTTTTCAAAAAAGACGAGAAACATCCCCACAAAGTCAAGGAATCTTATTGAAGGAATCTTAAAGTCAAAAATAAGGAATCTTAAAAAGTCAAGGAATCTTAGTCAAGATCACACCATCAGATTTAGCATATCAGAAACCAGTATTGTCAAGCTCTCAATCTCCTATCTACAAAAACGTGGAATTCGGTTTTTTAGGAGGAAGATCACGGATGCGTGTTATTATTATTTTTTTATTTACTGTTTTTCCAGTGGGATCGCATAGAATCAGTGGTTCTAGAATATCTGAAGAGGTTCTATTCAAACGGAAATCAAAAGTTCTAGTGCCCTTTTTAACTGACCAAAATGATGATTTTTATGATATGATTTATGAACGGGTAACGTGTTACCAACTGCATTAGCAAGAACTTGACCCTCGTCATCAACTATTAGTTTTGGGCTGTCAATATCTTTAATCACTATCATCTCTGGTAATTTTACTCTGGTATATTCACCACTATGGAATTCGAATTTTTTGGCACTCCAAAGAAATTTAATCACTTATTGCCACGTCAACGATCGCATGCATTTCCAATGATGTCACCATTAGTGTTTGTCGTAGTTCAAATATTTGTCCATGTCAGTATTCGATGCTACGACAAATCTATCATATAGACACCTTCTTGATATATTTCATCATCTTTTTTTTTAAATATGGCGGTCAAAAGCTGGAGTGGGGCTCTGAGGGCCTGGATGGGAACTTGGGGCCCTGGAGGGGGGACCCAAACTCATGCGCAAGTCCGGTAATCAGTGTGCTCGGGACCATCTCATTATGAAAACAATACCTGGCCGGCTATAGTCATTACAATTTTCGGAACGGAAACAAGTGTCTTTGATTATAAAAAGAACCAGTGTGCTAGATAACGTTAGAGTAAAAAAAAGATCTATTCCAATTTTATCTTATAATCCATATCAAAACTTCTTTTAGTGGACATCTTGTAACTTCAAGCTCACTTCAACTATTGATAAGAATGCTCGGTAGATGGTCACGTCCACCCAAAAAAAACTTATTACACTCAAAGCACTTATTTCCTTTGTAGCCTTGCCGATGTGTTTACACGAAGGACTTTCAAAGACTAAAAGAAGTGATTTTGAATTATTTTAGCTATCTCCAGAACATTCCAGAATCTAGCCCATAAGTAGCTAAAAATAGATGAAAATAACATAATAGGTGAACTAAATGATGAACTAAAACAGAAAATAAGGAAATTATGGAAGGAATAGTAATGGAACAGCTTTTAGTCAATACAACAGGTTGTTTGAAAATATTTTTTGCATCTAGATAACATCTACCATATTCATCGCTCCCTGACTACAATCTTATCCTTGCTAAATCATTATAGCTCCTGGATTCCCGGCCATAGAGTCGTGTGGTGGGCATATGATGATGCATATTCCTTTACTATTTTAGTTAATTATTAGATTAATCTTTGATAAACCTATACATCTTTCGCTGTATCTACTTAGTCTATAACATGTATATTTCTGTCTCTTACTTCTTTTTTTTTTATTAACGCTTCCAAAGGGAATTGACGTAAGTTTCGTATCTTCTTTTTTCTTCATTAAATTACAATTTTACTAGGGTACATGTCTTTCAGTATGTATTTCAGCTAAACCATCTAGATTCACCAAAGAGGTGTTTAGCGCTGCATGATGATTATTTTGAATAGGTTTCCCATATGAATATGGATATTATTTTGAATAGGTTTGGCTATATGGATGTGGTTCAAAATAACCTTCAGGGGCTTGCCACTAAATTGATGATGGATAAGCCACTAAATTGATTTTAGGATAACTTTGTCCAGCTACTTTGAAGCTGAAAACATTAAGATTATTGATGGTTTTATCATCGCTTACGTTGAATGAAGCTATAGCAAAGCATGAGTTCAAGTTTTGTACTTGTTTGTGAAACTCTTTAGAGAGCAAGTGATATTCCATAACAGGCCAAACTGATTCATTTGGACATTATGGAGGTAGGAATGCAATTCGACCAAGCAGGCAGCAACCCTCAAATAATTTACCTTTGTTGGCTACTTTTCATACGGGAAAATGGAGGACTCCATAATGAATACATACAACGTTGATGGGTCCCAATGACTTGTAATTAACACTTGCGTAGTTTGCGGTATCGTTATTTATAACCGTATTGCGGTATATCGTTATTTGATACAAAACCAAATAAAAATAGAATTTTTATTTGGTTTTGTGCCACAGTTTGTTAGTGTTGAAGATTTTTATGGTGTTGTTCTTCTAGCGTAAAATGTCTTTCTTCTTCACCTTTATTTTTAACTCATTCTCATTCTAAGCCGTCTTGGCTAAGTTTACGTGCCTTGGGTTGAGAATTCTTTGTCCAAGGGGCAAGAGTTCGATTCCTGGCGTGGCCAGTTATTTGGTTTGGAACGGGGGTTAGTGGCGTGATACTGTAAGCTCAGCCAGAGTCGATCCAACTCTAAATGGGTTCCTGGAGAAATCTGTGGAATGTAGGCAGGAAGGGTGTGCGACAGCACAGGATGGCTGGCCCCCAGCCCCCACTGCACTTCCTGGCTGAAGGGTGACAAAGCGAAGATCAGCACCGCCGCTTTGGACCATAAGGGTCTAGTGCCGTCATACTTACTACTGCTACTACTTACTTGACACATTCTGATACTCGCTTTTGCGTGTCTGCTAACCCTACAATTCTTTGCTCTTCACTTTCATTTTTGACACGTTCTAATTCCCGCTGTTGTCTGTAATTCTTACTGCCACTTATCTTCTTACTACATATTTCTTTGTTCTTCCTGTCGTATATCTTCTAACCAAAGATTTCTATGTTCTTCATTTTCATTTTTAATTCGTCGTAATTATCGCTGCCACCTATGTTTTAGCAGCATATCTCTTTGTTCTTCAATTTTGTTGTTGACTCGTTGTAATTGTCGTTTTCGCAAGAATTCTAATTACATATTTCTTTTTCTTTTTTTTTTTTCGTTAATTATTGCTTAAGACATTTTTTCAGTGCCCCTTGCCTTAGCTGCTCAGATTGGTTTTGCCACTTTTAATGATCTAGGCTGTTCATTTCACCCTTGCACATCTCTCAGTTTGTTATCTCAGGTTTACATCTCTCAGGTTGTTATCTTTATCTTGTCTCAATTGATGGTCAAGTTTTTTCTTTTTGAGCTCACGTTTTTGTCCTCTTTTGTCCTTTTTATCCTCATTTTGAGTTTACGTCAATTTACGTTTTTTTCCTCTAGATATTTTGAAACTGTTGAAAATGCCTTTTAAAATTTGAATTACAAAATATAAATAAATGAATTTAAATGTTTCTAGGTTTTGCTCTAAAACTATTTGAAAATCTAATTTCCTTGCGTCTCTACTTTCAATCGACATAATTCCTAAACTATTTATTTTTTTCTGATTCATTGTTGATATCAGATAGTTTTTTATTGGTTTCAGTCTGGAAAATGATCTCTCTCCAAAAGCAACGCTTACTGGAACTGTTAAAAATATTTCAAAATTTCAAAAAAAAATCATTTTGATGGCAGCACGGGGCCCTTTCGAACGCGGCGCTCGATTGGGCCCAATCGTCCTTAATCCGGCCCTGTCCCAGCTCGTCACAATCAACACGAGTTAAGTTTACTTTTAAAACAATTTGACACTTTGAGGAACTATTGGAAAGAATATAAGTTTTCCTCAAAAAAGTCTTGACAAATTCATTATAAAAGTTAAAAGTTATCTATCAAGAACCTTCATCGTAATCAATCCATATTGCATTATTTCTGAAAGTTGTTGTTGGACAAACGTTTCTTATAAAAAAAATGGGGAATTTTGACTGCATATTGGTTAATTTATGAATACATTGAGGATAATTATTTATATTTTCCCAAATATTTTCATTGAATTTTTTTCCAATTTTTGAAATTTCTTGATGTCAATTAGAAGACTCAAAGTTTGAAGTATTTTCCCTGTTCGAAGTTATTACTCGTTTTTTTCATTCATTACCTCCACTTGAAAAAAATAGGTGGGGAGCCTCTTCTAACGCTCGATTTTTGAAAGATATGGGTAATAGTACGAAATATTCAGGCTATTGAGTTCGTTTCAGCATAAAACCCTTGACTTTTTTCCTGATTAAATAAAAAAAACAAGTTTTTTTAACTGAAAGTAAGGAACGACGTTAAAACTTAAAACGAACAGAAATTATTCCGTATATGAAGGGGGCTGTCCCCTCCTCAACGCCTCGCTCTTTACGCTAAAGTTTTTTTTATTGTCTAAAAAAATAGAGTTGTGAGAAAGTCAAACTTTAGCGTAAAGAGCGAGGCGTTGAGGAGGGGACAGCCCCTTCATATACGGAATAATTTCTGTTCGTTTTAAGTTTTAACGTCGTTCCTTACTTTCAGTTAAAAAAACTTGTTTTTTTATTTAATTTTTGAACGTTTTTGAATTAATGCAGGTTTTGATTTTGGCTCACCGTACATGAATAATTAAAACAAAATTTGCATATTATATTTGGTTAAATGGCTTTCTCGAAACTTGTTTAATTTTATTTACGAACGTTTTTATTAGTAATAAATATACGTAACTTAGAATTAACTTACGTAACGAACTTCTATATTCATAAATTTTTAACACGTATATTAGGGGGTTCGCCCCCTAGTCAATACCCTGCTCTTTAAACTATAGTTCGAATTTTTTTTCCAGTTCTTTAAAAATGACCTCTTAATCACAATCAGTTGATCAGTTGAAAAACTTGTTTTTTTTTTATTTAATTCCTGATCTTTTTCTTTAATAATGCTGGGAAATCCGGCGCCCCCTTCGTAGCCGTGCCCCTGGCCCCGGGCCAACTTCCTTCATGGAATGTTCCTTCCATATAGCCCCCGACCCGCTTCTTCCCCCACCTACCAGAAAAAATCTCCTCTGAAAAAGTCTGTATACTTCCCAATAACCAACACTATATGTTAACATTGAATAAAGTTCATAACTTTCAGCCCTCCCCCTGGGGACTTTGGGGGATCAAGTCATCCTAAAAGACATTTTTATAATATTTTTGACCATGCTGAACAAAATAGCTATCTCATAATTTTGATCGGGTGAATTTGGGAAAAAAATGAGAGTGGGAGGGGGCCTATTTGCCCTCCATTTTTTTGGTCGATTAAAAAGGGCACTAGAACTTTTAATTTCAGTTCCAATGAGCCCTCCCACGATATTCTAGTACCACTGGGTCGATACGATCACCCCTGGGGAAAAAAACAACAAACAAACAAACAAACAAACAAACAAACAAATAAACACGCATCCGTGATCTTTCTTCTGGCAAAAAATGCAAAAATCCACATTTTTGTAGATAGGAGCTTGAAACCTCTACAGTTGGGTTCTCTGATACGCTGAATATGATGGTGTGACTTTCATTAAGGTTCTCTAACTTTTAGGGGGTCTTTCACCCTTTTTTCGAAAATGAGGCAAATTTCATCAGGTTCATAACTTTTTATTGGTAGAATTAAACTTGATGAAACTTATATATTTGAAATTAGCATTAAAATTTGATTCTTTTGATGTATCTATTGGTATCAAAAACCCGTTTTCTAGAGTTTCGGTTACCATTGAGCCGGGTCGCTCCTTACTTACAGTTCGTTACCACGAACTGTTTGACTATTTGCATAGATAGATAGATATTTATTGCAATAAAAACTGCTTTGGGCTATGGCAAAATAAAGAAAAAATACTCAAAATAATAGCACATATAATAACACACATAGCAAATAATAGTACATAATAACAACAATGCAAAATTACAAAACAATACAAAAACATAATAAAGTACATATTACCATTAATCTAACATACATAATTACACAATATATTGCGCACATAATAGATTTAGATAGAAAGATAAATATTTAATGCTCTAAAGCAATAAGGACCATGGCCACAAAAAAAAAAAAAAAAAAACACAGCTTACATACATTCAACATTAATTTAAGCACTCATCCCCCCTTACAAAAATCTCTCTCTATGTGTCATTCCTGTTTTTAATATTTTTCAATCTTTGTTATTGTCCCCTAATCTTTAGATCCCATTATTGAAACCAACCACTCACTTGTCCCCACGTTACCAGGAAACAATTCCCTCCTTAAATCCATTTATTCGGGACAAAGGGCCATGAAGTGAAGTAGACCCCAGCCATATCCTCCACACATTGGGCTTGAGTAAGGACCACTCATTACCCTTATCCTCCCTAAATATTTCCTCATTTCTCAAAGTGCTAGAAAATTACCCCTCCCTGATATATACCACTTAATTTCTTCACTATTTAAACCCGCTTTAAAATAAATATCACCTCTCCAGACTTCTTTCCATTGCCAGTAAACGCCAAGGGACGGCGAGGCTGAGACTTCACACTGCCATTTCTGAATCTCCTGATCCTCCAACTCACCATTTACTAATTTTGCTACATTTCCACTTCCAGTCTTGTCCCTTCCTTTCATTCCAAACTCCTGATAACTCACAACTATTTAAAATTGATCTCACTTGGGAAGCAATATTAAAAGAAATCTCGAAACAGCCCTTACTGCATATACACGTTAATAATAGGAACCATGTGTATTTTTTATCGATTCGAATTAAAAAAATTTGATGTTATAGCAAAAATGAACTATCCATTTGTTTATATATTATGTCTAGAAAAGAGAAAAAAAAACTTGGGCTGTATTTAATTAGTAATCTTCATTGATAGCTGTGTGGACTGTGAAAGCAAACTGGCAAAATCATAACCACATTTATGTTAATGAATAATATTTAGATGAAGTATCTTTAAATTTACTTTTCATGCATAATATGAAACAATAATATAGACAATAAATTTTTATCAGTTATGTTTCTTTTGTCAATTTGGTCAGTGATTTCTTATGAAATGATCCCCGAGTAGCTCCATAAACCAACGTATGAAAATTAGCCATTCAAATATTCTCCTTATTAATTTTAGGGACGACCTGGGACACCTGGTTATGCAGGACCGAAGGGAGAAAAGGGCGATCCTGGTTCAGGGAGCAGAGGAAGTGTAAGTTAACTTTTGATATTATTTATAAGATACTCACTACTACTACTACTAGCAACTTATTGCAGCACCAAGCCGCCTGAAGCCATCACAGATGCGTACGCTTCTTTTCCATCCCAATCTGTTCCAAACATCCCTCTTTACATCCTCCCAAAACGTCCCAATTTCCAGTAAATCCCTCATTACTACCCCATTCAGGGGTAACCTGCGTTCCATTTGGCCCTAGATGGATGACCAAATAAGACAATCTTTGGTGACCTTGCATCTGTCACCTTTCATCCCCAGAATGTGTACTAGCAATCTCAAGCTTAGAGTGAGATAGAACTGTACTTTTCGTACTCTTTGAATACAATCAGTCGAACGGGTGCCCATAAGAATCCGTAGACAATTCATCTGGAAAACATTGTTTTCCGTGATAGAAACGCCCATGTTTCAACTTAACCACTGCCAATCACCGTAGCTTCTGATACTAAATCTTGGTTCGCAGACTTATCTTCCTATTCTTCCTAACTTTTTTTAACTGTAAAAATACCTTGAGCTTTGGCTGTCCTACTTTTAACATCTTCACTACTCCGACCATCTTTACTAATAATACTACCTAGTTAAGTGAAGCTATCCACTTGATCGATTTTCTAGCTACCCAACATAAGTCCTTCACCTACACTTATTCCCGTTCTAAACGACTTAGTCTTCTTAACTTTAATTTTTCAAGCCTGTTCTTGCACCAAGAGCTCTTAAAACCTCCAAAAGATCATTCATTTTGCTAAAATTTTCATCTAGAGCTTAAATCAACAGCATAATGGGAGAATTTTACTTTACCCCTTGATTCCATGCTCTACCATAGCCTTTGACATGTTCCTTAGGACAAAGTCCATCTAAATGCTCCATATAAATGGTGATAGAACGCAATCATGCTTAACTCCTGATTCAATACGAAACCAGCTACTAACCTCATTTCCCACCTCAACCGCAGCAATGGTATTTTCATACACATCACTAATCACTTTGATGTATTTATCTGGTATACAATACAAAGATAGGATCTTCGCTAAAGCTCGTCTATGGGCTGAATCAAACAATTGCTTATAATCTATAAACGTGAGGACTAAAGGGGTCTGATTAATCAGGCACTTCTCAATTATTAATCTAAGAGTAAGAATGTTATCTCTAAGTCTAAAAATACGGTCGTACTAAGCAATTTGCTTCCTATAGAAACCAAGCTAATGCTTCTATAATTACCGCACTCACTCTTATTATCTTCTTATAGAGGGGTTTAATTAAAATTTTCCAAAAATCGCTAGGTACTTCTCCTTCTTCAAAATCGTATTCAAAATATTCAGTAATTTATCTCTAATTTCGCAACTACCATATTTAAAGAATTCATTAACCGTACTATCAGCACGAGGGGCCTTATTGTTTTTTTATCCTTTTAGGGCTGTCTCTAATTCTTCTTCACAAAATAAATATTCCCTCGCTTCCAAAGTGTCACAAACTTTTCATTCTTTTTCATATCATTTCCTATAACTTCATCACAGTTTAACAAATTCTCAAAAGTTTCCACCCACCTCTCTGTAACTCTTTCCCTACCACTTATTGTGGCCCTGTTCCTATCTTTAACTGGGACAAGTTCAGAATGACCATTTCCTCTTAGTCCTTGACATGCCAATGCGATGTTTATATTTATTTGATGAGGAATATTTATGTGGATGTGGAATATTTTGATATTTATTTTAGTTGTTGAATTCATATGTTATCCCCTGTCTAGCTTGTCATTCTGGGAATTATTAAGGTGGGCGACTGGATTTTTTAATTTTTATTTTGTTTATATATTTTTTTTTGTTGGTATTTTTTTTCTTCCCTGTTCTTTCCCGGCCATGGATCCTTATGGGGGAAATTTTGTTTATGTAGTTTTTTGTTTATGATTTTTATTGTTAAATAAAGAATTCACTCACTCAGTGAGTGAGTGAATTCTTAATTCTTTGTTACGCTTCGCGTAACACGCGGGTCGTCGATGACGTAACGTAAAGTACTATCTATGAAAATTTTGCATAGGACATTTTCATTCACTTTCTTTCTCCATTCTTTTGTTTTTCTTTCTCTTCTAATACAGTACATTACTCCTGACAGTACTTGAAGAAATTGTTCGGAGTAACATATATTACAACAGAAACATTTTGCTACAGGCCAACAAAAGTCGTTGTTTTTCGGCCACTTACGACCATTTATAAACTTGGCAAACTTTGGAAAACTTTTTCAAACTCAAAACGAGCAGAAATTAACATGAGTAGGGCTCAAAACCCCTATGCCTTCCCAAGGCCAGAACATAACTTGCACTTTACTGGAAAAATATAAATGTTTTTACTTTTATAAATAATTCTATTTGATTATAATAAATCTATTATAATCAATTAAAGACTTTTATAATAAATCTATTTGATTAACATTTTGATTACTAAATATCAGTATATGTATATTAAACTGACAATGCACATTCATTTCTATTTTTTTCATTAAAGTGAAAATTATGTTCTGGCCTTGGGAAGGCATATGGGTTTTGAGCCCTACTCATGTTAATTTATGCTCGTTTTGAGTTTGACTCGGTTATTTATTGTAATTTCTGCTCGTTTTGGGTTTCATTTATTTATCGATGCGGATTTGTGGTAGTTTCACGCTTGGTAGATTATTTGATTTTATTTTTGCTCATTTTTGGTTTAAAGGAGTTCTTTACTTTTTCATGAAAAACTTATTTTTTGGAAAAAGTTTTTTTAATTAATTTCTGTTCCCTTTATATTGACATAGTCTTTTCAGGGAAAAAGAAAATAATAATTTAATTTTTTTTTCTTTTTTTAAGACTTTATAGTTTGGCCTGCTATTTGTCTGCCGGAGAAAAATTTCGGTATCGCCTCCTTCTCTCACTGTAAAATTCTAAAACCTACTGCCTCATTGGCGCTTTACTGAAAACTATATGCGGCTTAAAAAGTCTTTAAAAGTATAAAGAGCATCAAATTAAGTGTTTTATATATAATAATATTAATTGTTAAAATATACATCTGTTCAAGTATTTGTTTCATTCTAAATTTTTTTTTATTTTAGATACTGGAAGAAGTGGAAAAGATAATAATTGTAATATAGTTCGTTTTCAGGGAAGCGCCAGTAACGCAGTAGGCTTTTGGTTTTTATTTACAGTTAAGGAAGGGGGTAGTACCCAAATTTTTGTTTGTAGTGAAACTATATTCGTCTTGAAAAATTTTAGAAAGAACTAATAAATTAAACTGAATATTTGATGTATAATGACATTAATTGCTGAAAGCTCATCAGTTCAAAATTTTATATTAATATCTATTGTATGTTTGTTTGCATTGATTGTTTATTTAATTTCTGTTCGTTTTAAGTTTCATTTATGCTTCAATAGCAAAATATTTTTTTCCGTTTTAAGCCTGATTTTCATATTCAATTTAAGCATTACTCACTTTAAGATTTATTTATTCATTTATATTATTACTTGCTGTATGTTTTTTCCTATGATTGTTTATTTAATTTCTGTTCGTTTTGGGTTTCGTTCATTCTGTACTAGTAATTTCTGGTCGTTTTGAGTTTGAATTTTAGCATGTATTTGTATTTGCTGAGCTTAAGTTTAAAATAGACTTTACTTTTATTTTAAAAAATTATTTTTCTGAAAGTTTTTTTTAATTAATATGAAAAAAGGAAAATAGATGACTGCTTGTCTGTCTCTTGTCTTGACTATGCCTAACAGATCAGGGTGAAATAAAATATTTGTAGATGAAAGAATACAACTATAGGTACAAAAATACTGAATTGTACCACATTGTACCATAATTTTGTAAAATGTACCATATTTTGTGGGTTTGTACTAAATTGTACCAGTAGAGGTGAAAAGTACCAAAATGGTACAATTGTACCACGTTTGGCATCACTGTCACTCACTCATAAAAATAAAGAACTCGCTCTGCCGTCTGGCTGCATCTTCTGGATTTTCTGTATTTTTACCGTTGAGCTCCACTTCATACCTCTTGCATTTCGCTTTCCAGAACTAAGTGAATTGCTAAAATATTTCTTTAATCAGAGGAACAATCCGAAAAAAACTGCTTCATCTATTGATTAATTAAAAAAAATTTTACGAAAAAAAAAATTTTTAAGAAAAGAAAAGAGTCGCATCAAACTAGAAATGGTCAATAAGAAGTCAAAGAAATAGTCAATAAGAAGTGTTGAATAATAAGAAATGGTCAATAAGAAGTCAAACTTAAAAAAAGATACAATATTTTGATACAATATTTTGAATGAATTGAAACCTAAGTCGAACAGAAATTGAAATTTAAAGTTGCATCAGAATTAAATAAAGGATACTGCTACGGGTAAATAAATGATATTTGAAACAAAAATGAAATTAAAATGAAGAATCAGTTCAAACATAAAATCATGAAATCAGTCAAGACGACTGGATAGTCAAAAACATTTCTTAGAATTTTCACATTAAAGATATAGAAAATAAATACCCAAATAAAACTTTTAAATTATAATTTTTGAAATGATCTGTTTAGTTTGTTATAAATCACCGATTTACATTTTACACACTTGAAAGGAAATGTGTTTAAAAGGAAAAAAAAATATAGAAAACAAATGAAAAAATGTATGAATGTTAGATGCTATATGTTTTTATTTGATCGTTTGATTTTCTTTTATTTACTTTGGTTCTTTTTTATAATTGCTGCGTCCTTTGCTTTTTTTTGTCTTTATGGTATGACGGGTTGCCAAATTCCTTTTAGTTGTACAGAAAACCAACTTTTAAATAATATATTGGTTTATATCTTAACTAGCCGGTGTGTGGAAAGTCATTTACTCTTGATTTATGTATAATTTAGAGTTCTTATTTTTTTTTTTTTAGTTTTACTGATAATTGTCTCGCATTAGACTACAATTTGCTACTATTTCCGTCGTTCTTCTAGTGTAAATGTTCGTTTTTTGTGTGTATTGCTATTTTTATTCTAGCGCCACCAGCGCCAGCATTTGTGCCACTAATGTAGGCATCGCAGTCCATGGTCTTTCGCGGACTATTTGTGACGGACCATAGACTTCTACAAGTTCTGTGTTCACCGGTATTTGTGCTGTAGGGTGGCCATAGCTATGACCGGTACGGCTACTACAAGTATACTATCTGTGGACTGCAAGTACCACAGTATTTGGCCCACGGTGCCACAAGCCCATAATCCTCCTTCCCAAAGCCTCATCATCCCTTTGGAATAATATCTCAAAATAGTATGGGACTTCTTTCCTATGCTCCAAAAACTCTTTACTTTAAGACTCTTTCTTTACTCTTTACTCTTTATGTTTTTGTTTAAATATGAGCGCGAATTATTGCCACAATGTTTTGGTCAAATGTTTGTGGCTGGATGTGCTGTCCATGAATACTCAACCAGAACAGCATCCCAGATAAGACAACCTCAGACTTCAACCCAAATATCATTCTTCCCCATTCGTCATGCGGGACCAGGGTTTTATAATAGTTTACCAAATGAATTATTAGTTGAAGAAAATATTGCTAGTTTTATGAGTAGGTTAAAATCTCTGTGTTTTGATGAGTATAATATATCTTAGCGATTTTCTCTTGAGTGGTCTCTCAGTTGTATTTTGGTTATTTTATATTGTGGCTGAGTGAGGGTGGTAGTGAGAGAACGGTGATAAGTAGTTATAGTTTTTTGTTGTTTTTTTTAGGAGTTGCACTAAGTTGAAGGATGTTGTACCGGGCTTTTTTTTCTCTTTTCTTTTTTATTTATTTATTGTTTTACGTTGTTGATAGCGATGTATATATCAGGTTTTTTTTGAAGAGTATAGCCTAAACAAGTTTGCTTCTGGTGGTTGATTTATTTATTTGTTTGATTTAAATAAAAACCCTTATTATTATTATTATTAAAAAATTACTCTCTCTCTAGAGAGACACCGATGAAAAAACTCTCTCTCGATGAAAAAATTGTGGAAACGTGGAATTAATAATGGAAATGAAAAAACGAATTAGGGAAATTTGAAAATGATTGAAATTCTTTGACAGTGTGTAGTCGATCTGTTCTCCACGAGCAATTTAGAAAAAAAAATGATATTCTTGAATTTTGAAGACTTGGTTTGTCAAATTAGCTAATTGAATAACTGACAAAGGAAGCCTATGTAGAAAAGTGAAAAAAAATCTTAGTATTTAAAGATCAGGTTCACATAACGTACTCTACTGAAAAATGAATTCTGACCCATCTCCAGAATTGAGTGGTCCCTACTCAAAGAGTGGGTCTTGCCAGAAGCGCGCGGAGGTAATGCTCAATATAGTCCAGCTAATCATAAACATCAAGGGGAAGTCACCACCAGACCGTCTATTTTTAAGTTAACTAATTAGCGAGACCACGGGAATTTACCTGGGAAAATCCAGAAGGCAAATTACATGGTACTTAAGAGGGGAGTGGTAAAACAGATTCCCAAAGTTGGCATGAATTTATCTTACAAAAAACCATATTTATCTGATAATTAGGGCAAAGGGCCCAAACAATTGTCTTATTTTCCTTATTTTTATCCCCATTTATGCTCCGTCCTTTTCGAGTTTTTGTAGATGAGTTATCAAATAGATAAGTAGGTCAACATTTACTGCATATTAAACAAATGAAACTAGTTTGATTGTTTAAAATACAGTGACAATAATTCATAAAAGCCTCAGCAATTTTGGACTTTCTGAGGTTATAGCGATATAGGAGAACCTGTTTAAAATATGTTTTGTTTTCAGTAAACCACAAATGACACACTAGTTACAAGAAATAGCGTCTTATCAATAGCTATTAGCTCTAAGATGGATCCGTTCCAGCAGTTTATGGAGGTGAAATCTTGCATAATTTCTCTAGATCGGGGGCGTCAAAATATGGCCCACGGTCCGTTTTAGCTCCGTAGGCATGTCCCTAGTTCGTAAAGTACGAAATTTTAGGAGTGAAGATTGGTATTTTTATTTGGTCACATTCGATGTTTAAATCTCTAAGGCTTTGATTTTTTTTTCAGTGCTTTTAATCACTGTTTTATTCTAGGGACAGAAAGGGGAAAAGGGTGACAAAGGTTCAGATGGAAGACCTGGCGAACCTGGACCAGTTGGACCAGCTGGTCCTCCTGGTTCTGTAACTGCTGCTGGGGATCGATTTATCCCAGTTCCAGGGCCACCAGGTCCTCCTGGTCCTCCGGTAAGTTTTTTCCTTCTTACGTAAATTGAAGACATGTCTATTTTTCAGTTAGTGAATTAGTCAAAACTTTGACAAATTTACCTCGAGGTGTACCTAAATTGACGATAAATAAAAGTTCAAATATCCTATATCATATAGGGATAAAATCCTTTTAATAGACAGTGATGATGATAACAGTGAAGAAATTCACAAAATACCAGACATTTCGGCCACATATGCAGTGACCATATGCAGATTTTTACTACTGATGACGGTCACTGCATATGTGACCGGAATATCTGGTATTTTTGCGATTATCTACGTTCCTGAATTGGAAATTAGAATGCCTAAAAAGTCGCAATTTCGATACTCCGGTGTGGAGGAAATGTTCAGTATTTCCCCTTCGAGTGCCTCTAAATAGAAAAAAAATTAAATATAAAAAACAAGTTTTTTTTTAACTGAAAGTAAGGAGCGACGTTAAAACTTAAAACGAACAGAAATTATTCCGTATATGAAAGGGGCTGTCCCCTCTTCAACGCTTCGCTCTTCACGCTAAAGTTCTTTATTGTTTAAAAAAAAATAGAGTTGTGAGAAAGTCAAACTTTACCGTAAAGAGCGAGGTGTTGAGGAAGGGACAGCCCCTTTCATATACGGAATAATTTCTGTTCGTTTTAAGTTTTAACGTCGCTTCTTATTTTCAGTTAAAAAAAACTTGTTTTTTTATTTAATTTTTGAAAGTTTTTGAATTAATGCAGGTTTTTATTTTGGCTCAACGTACATGAATAACTAAAACAAAATTTGGATATTAATTTTACTTTTATTTGGTTAAATGGCTTTTTCGAAAGTTGTTTAATTTTATTTACAAACGTTTTATTAGTAATAAATATACGTAACTTACGAATTAACTTACGTAACGAACTTCCATATCCATATCTTTTTAATACGTATATTAGGGGGTTCGCCCCCTAGTCAATACCTCACTCTTTACGCTAAAATTCGAATTTTGTTCTAATTCCTTTAAAAATGAACCCTTAATCACAGAGGCCGTTAATTAGAATAAATAGCTCTTATGAAAGTACTAAAAAATCTTTGGCTTAAAGAGCGAGGTATTGACTAGGGGGCGAACCCAAGCATATACGTAATATTTTCTGTTCGTTTTAAGTTTTTATGTTGCTCGTTTGGCCCTAGACGGTTGGCCGACAGTGACAATCTTTGACAATCTGTCACCCTACATCCGTAGAAGGTCGCATAGTTATCTCAACCTTTCTCTCATTATAGCCCTAGAAAGCAGGATTGAACAACATTTTTCATACAGCTTACTGTTTGAGATACAGTCAGTCAGTCGGGTACCCAAAACAGGCCGTAGGCAGTTTCTCTGGAATGCTTCTAGCAAATCCCCCTTCGTTTTTAGGATGCTTGACTACTATCATCCCTGTAGCTTCCAATATTCTAATCTTTGTTTGCAGAATTGTGTTCCTATTCTTCCTAACTTTTTTTCAAAAAGCACCCTGGACCTTGGCTATTCCACCTCACACCTTCTTAACTGCACCGACCGTCTTTACTAATACTTAATAATTAAAAAAAAAGTTTTTTTTTAACTGAAAGTAAGGAGCAACATTAAAACTTAAAATGAACAGAAATTATTCCGTATATGAAAGGGGCTGTCCCCTCCTCAACGCCTCGCTCTTTGCGCTAAAGTTTTTTATTGCTTAAAAAAAAAACTTGCTAGACAGAGTCAAACTTTAGCGTAAAGAGCGAGGCGTTGAGGAAGGGACAGCCCCTTTCATATACGGAATAATCTCTGTTCGTTTTAAGTTTTAATATTGCTCCTTATTTTCAGTTAATAAAACTTTTTTTTTGTTTAATTTTTGAACGTTTTTGAATTAATGCAGGTTTTGATTTTGGCTCACCGTACATAGATAATTAAAACGAACTTTATATATTACTTTTACGTTTTTTTTTTGGTTAAATGGCTTCCTCGAAAGTTGTTCAATTTTATTTACGAAAGTTCTTATTAGTAATAAATATACGTAACTTACGAATTAACTTACGTAACGAACTTCTATATTCATACATTTTTAATACGTATATTAGGGGATTTGCCCCCTAGTCAATACCTAGCTCTTTACGCTAAAGTTCAAATTTTGCTCCAATTCTTTAAGAGTGACCCCTTAATCACAGAGGCCGTTAATTAGAATAAATAGCTCTTATGAAAGTACAAAAAAAAAAATTAGCGTAAAGAGCGAGGTATTGAATAGGGAGCGAACCCAATCATATACGTAATTCTTTCTGTTCGTTTTAAGTTTTGATGTTGCTCCTTACTTTCAGTTGAAAAACTTTTTTTTTATTTAATTGCTGATCGTTTATTAAATAATGCTGGGAAATCCAGCACCCCCTTCATAGCAATGTCCCTTCCCCCATGAAAACTTTCCCATGGAAAGATCCTCCCACATAACTCCGACCCCCCCCCCCACTACCATAAAAAATATCCCTGAAAACGTCTGTTTACTTCCCAATAACCAATACTATATGTCAACATTGGGTAAAGTTCATAGCTTTCAGCCCTCCGCCCGAGGACTTTGGGGAATTAAGTCATCCTAAAAAAGATATTATTATATTTTCGACCATGGAACAAAATGGCTATCTCAAGATTTTGATAGGGTGACTTTGGGGAACAAATGAGCGTGGTAGGGGGCCTAGGTGGCCTCCATTTTTTGGTCACTTAAAATGGGCGCTAGAATTTTTTATTTCGAAAGAGCCTTCGAATGAGCCCTCCCACGATCTTCTAGGACCACTGGGTCAATACGATCATCCCTGGGGGGAAAAAACAAAAAACAAAAAAACAAAAAAACACGCATCTGTGATCTTTCTTCAGGCAAAAAATACCAAATTCCACATTTTTGCAGATAGGAGCTTGAAACTTCTATAATAGGGTTCTCTGATACGCTGAATCTGATGGTGATGTTTTCATTAAGGTTCTATATTTTTTAGAGGGTGTTTCCCCCTTTTTTTGAAAATCAAGCAAATTTTCTCAGGCGCGTCACTTTATATGGGTAAAACTTGATGACTAAACTTGATGAAACTTATATATTTGAAATCAGCATTAAAATCTGATTCTTTTGATTTATCTATTGGTATCAAAATTCCTTTTTTTAGAGTCTCGGTTACTATTTAGAGTTTCGGTAGCCGGGTCGCTCCTTACTTCCAGTTCGTTACCACCAACTGTTTGATACTGCCTAAGTAACTGAAGCTATCCACTTGATTGATCTTCTTGTTACCCAGTATCACCTTCTCTCCTTCACTTATTCCTAGTCTTAGTGACTTGGTCTTCTTAACATTAATTTTCAAACCTATTCTTGCACCCCGAGCTGACAAACCTCTAAAATTTCATTCGTTTTGCTAACTTTTTCATCTAGGATCCTTAAATCATCAGAGTAACCAAAGTCTATGAGATTTTTACTTCCCCATTTGATTCCTTGCTCTCCCAATGCCTTTGCTGTGCTCCTTAGAACAAAGTGGATCAAAATGTTCCATATTCACATTCATTCTTCTCACCTTTCTTATATGTTGGTTTAATTAGTGTTTCTATTATCGCTAGGTATTTCCCCTCTTTTAAAAATCATATCCATAATCTTTAGTAATTTATCTCTAACCTCATAACCACCATATTAAAAAAAAAAAAAACATTTATCACACTATCAGCACATGGAGCCTTATTGTTTTTTAATCCGTTTAGTGCTGTCACTAATTCTTCCTAACAAAATAAATCTTCCTTCACATCCAAATTATATCCTTATCTATTGTCCATAAATTTCTGCAAACAAGTTCTTTATTGAGATTGAATGGAGTTGATTTGGATGAGGATGGAGTTAAACAGGGATTGAGTTGAAAATGGGTTGATTTGCAGATTAGTTGAGCTGAATGGGGAGGGGTTGTAAAGAATGGGGTTTAGTTGAAGAGGGCTGCATTCACATGGAGTTTTGTTTTCACGGGGTTGAACTAAATGACGGTTGACATGAAGGAATGTGTAGTTGCAAAGATCTTTTAGGAGGGGGCTAAGTTACCAGCTCCCCCCTTGGTGCCGAACGCGAGGAATAACCCCTTGTTCAGGTCGTAAGTAAGTAGAGAGACATTTGAGGTTTAATTTTCATATCTCTCCTAATTAGATACTTTTACTAGGATCGTACAGAGACATAGTTCCTCCTCTAAAGACACATGGTTATAGCGAATTAGTTTTTATGTTTGGCCTGTTTCTCCTCTAAAAAATTTATGCAAATCCTTTCTAAGCCTGGGGCTTAAGTAAAAGAAAACTTCAAACAAAAATATACCTCATTAATATAAATAATTTCTGAGACCACATTGGCTAAGCATGACGAAACGAAAAAATTAACCTTTAATAAAACTTTACATAAAATAAAGTTGAAATATCATTCAGTATCGTATTTCTTATTCAGTTACCCTTTCACCGTTACCTAGAAGGATCTTCTTCTAGTTTTAGTGTTTTCTTTAAGGTTGGGTTTTTATATTGTTCTTCAGAATTTTATCTTTATATATATTCTGCACTGCGGATGGTCAAGCGGAGGTCTTGATCGAAACATTTGCATAGATCTCTTCTATTTTTCACTGGCTGTAATTATTCTCGTTTTCTCTTCTTTATATTTTTTTCATTACCTTATTAATAATATGAACAGGCCCACTGATATTTGCTGCTCTTGCCCGCTACATTCATTCCTCCACGCCCCAAAGGTGAGAAATGCATTGTCCTTTTTTTAAGTGTCTTTTTTAAGACTGTCCAATTTTAAGTGTCTCCATCTCGTATCTTAGACAGTCAGCTAGAACAGATGAAACTGCCTATAAAGTAACATGAGGCAATATACTTACAGTAAAATTTCGAAATAACTCATTTCAAAAATCCCATAGAAAAGGAATACTACAAGCCTACATTATATATATAAATTGATTTACGTTATGCTTGCAGGTTCATATGCCTAAAATTCCTTAACGTTTTCATGTTAGATAGAAATGCTTCTTAATACTTTTTTTTCTCCATTCAAAAGGGCCAACTTGGGCTAAACGGTCCTCCTGGACCTAAAGGTGAGCCTGGATTGGATGGAATTGGAATTCAAGGCCCTCCTGGACCTCCAGGCCCCTCAGGGAGCTCAAACAGACAAGGTATGCATTGATCTTTATTTTATAGGTAGGTCCAATCTGTCATAGTTCAAACTGCTTCCTACATTATTTTAATAACTTTATTTTATTTTGCTTTTAGCATTTCAATTTCGTACTTTTTAATATCTGTCTCAACTACGCTTGTTTTAAAAGTAATGGGATTGAGAAAACCATATAAAACCTTTAGGAAATATTACTACAACATAGGGATTTTTCTAAACACAACTAACTAATCTTACCATACCAAATAGAAAATGTCCATAGGTTCTCACAAATTTTGTAAACAATATGAATTTTAGTAAGAGTGCTGAAACTTTTACACCAAATGCGAGACTACATTTAAAGCTAATGAATATAAATTATATAGATTGGATAAATGGATAAATGAATTCTACGATTATTTAATTATCTTTTTCTGTTCACCAATTCAACGTATTTTTTTATTAATCTGGAGGTTGTACAATGTCCAGTTCAAAATTTTACGTCATATGTTCTTTTTTATAATTGTTCTGAACATGTTGAATTCTTGGGTATTTTAACTGATTTTTTAATTAGACACTAAATTGTTGAATTAGAAGCTTTCTGGAGAAAAAACTTTAGTTTTTGAAGCAAATAAAAAATGATAAGATAATGTGTCCATATTTATTTCTAAAGCATGAATTGTATTTGATTGATGAGTACTTTTTTGAAGATGATTTTAGCTTTATCTTGTAGGGCCAGCTAAGAGTTTGCAAGGAGTAAGTGGGGTACGCATGCCTTGATATTTCTTATAGTTTGACTAAGTATGTTTTTATTTTTTTGAACTTGTTATTATTCGGTAAATATTAAACTTCTGTGAAAAATCCAAACCTGCGATAATACTTTCCTTTACAAGAAGTTGGCTGTGTTGTATAGCTGAGTCTCCTACAATAGTCGTAGCGGCTATGGGGCTGTTTCTTACCAACTGAGACCGGTTCTTAAATTGCGATGACATCAAAATCAACTCACTGTGCTCTGTGCCACTATTTTGCGGATTCAATTTGCCGAAAGGTTAATACTCAAGGGGTTTTACATCACCTAAGTTCCCCTTTTAGGGAAACTTTTTTCTCCCCAAAATGGGTTCGGCAGATTCACCCTCAGAACGACTGAGAAATAAAGGACCTATTATTATGATAAATAATAATACATTATAATAATAAATAATAGTAATAATAATAAAAATTAAAATAATATTATTAAAGAGGGATAATATAAATCCCTCTTTCCACCTAAGCACACAATAACACAAGAAAAATAATGTTCATGAGGCAGCGTATCTTTTTCTTTGCTAAACGGGTATTTCGTTTGACACTTTATACCCAGGGTGTCATTTGCTATGGGGCAGGGGAAGCAACTTCCCCTCCCAGACTTTGGTTTGCCCCCCCTGCAGACCCCAGTCCCCCCCCTGCATACCCCAGTTCCCCCCAGCTGAAATATAGTTTCTTCTAAGCATCCACAGAAATGGGTTAGTTTTCTTTATTATATCTTTACATTTATATGGCTCATTTTTCCGTTTTCACTTTCATTTTCCCTTAATTTGGAAAATTGCCTCCAGATTTGCCCCCCCCCCCCCACCCAGGTCTTGACGAAATTACCCCATTGTTTATACCAAGTAATATTTCGTAATTATTTATCTACTTTTTCATGCATTCCGTTATCAGGATCTACTGGAAAAAACCATGGTATTAAAGGTCTTCGTGCTGCGCTTATTGAAGACTTTAATGGTAATTTTCTATCCTTTCAATTTCCTTTTTCTCCTTGCCGTTGTCATTTTTTTCCGAAGATTTTATTTGATAAAGCAGTCTAGAAAATACTTGAGACTTGCAGCTTTATTACTAGTCCCTTTTTATACATTCCTTTTCCTGGAAATTACTTTGGATATTTTAGTATCCTATTATAAGTTGGGAATATCCGTTATACCTCTCGAGATGTTCCTTGATTCAAGGGCTTTTGTTACTTAATCTAGGGAAAAAAATGTCTCTAAGGGAAATTTATTAGGGCAGTTAAAAAAAAGAGGGTGCAGCGGTCAATTTCGAGCTATTAATAAATATCTAGCTGAAACAGATTTTGTGGTCTAAAACCAAAACCTTCTAATTAGCTTTTGATGGTTTTGAGTTATGTGAATTATAACTATTGGTCAAATTGATTATTATGGGATAATAATATTTATCACTCCTTTGAATATGTTTCTTAATCCAAGGTGTTTTTCACCTAATCTCGGAGGAGAAACAACTTCTAAAGGGAATGCTTTTAGGCAGCAAAGTAGAATATGCAGTAGTTTTTGTTGCAGGTTCATTTTAGTATAGTCACTTGTCTAAAGCAAACACAATATGTAATGTCTTTACTGTTTTAAGTAAGATGAACAGAAAATTTTTCCCAGCCTTTTTTTCAACTAGTGATTTCTGAGAAACTGCTAAATGACCTTGTAGCCATGACCGTATTCAGGATTTTCTACTCCTCTGTTCGAAATCATGCACTATTCCCCTGACTAGCTTGTAATCTGGGGGTTGTTTATGGGGGAAATGATACCATTCCAAAGAAAGACTTCGTTATAGTCCTTGGAGACTTCAATGCCATCTTGGGAAACGACAACAGCGGAAGCGAGGATATCATGGGCAAATTTGGAATCGGGCAGATCAACAGCAGAGGAGAGCGACTCATTGAATTTTGCCGAGACAACGACCTCTTTATAACAAATACAATGTTCAAACATTGACGACAGAGGAAAGTTACTTGGTGGTCCCCTGATGGAAGGACTGTTAACATGGTTGATTACATACTGGTATCTAACTGGTGGTAATCTTTGCTCATAGACACAGTGACTCTCTCCGGCAGAGATTTTGACAATTATCACAGCCTCCTTATGTCGTCAGTTCGTCTAAGGCTAAAGGCCGTTGTTAAATCGGAGCAAAAAGTCCCAAGATTCCGCGTGGAAGCCTTGAAGAACCAGAAAATGAAACAAGAATATAGAGAGCAGCTAAACGAAAGACGTTCGAAGATCATGCAAGAAACACCTGACCTATTTAGCCCAGCCGACATTGATCAGCTTGTGTTACAAAGTAGCAGGGCCATATGTGAGACAGCCGAGATCGTTCTGGGCCGTTAATCTTCCGGTGACAATCCATGGATTACCCAGTAGATCGTTGACATGAACAAAGAAAAACGAACTCTCAGCAACAAACAAGATCAATAAAGCAAGGATAGATTCAAGCACTTAAAGACATGATAACCAAAGAGTTTCAGTAATGTGAAGACGACTTTCGAAGAGGTAACTCACACCTTATGTTCAGACGTGCTAAAGAGCTAGCAAATCATAAAGATAGGAAGTGCCTGGCTCTGTTTGATAAAAATGGGCGCAAAATTACCACTCGTGCTGGAGTCCGAGATCGTTGGAAAGAGCATTTCCTGGAAAAGCTAAATCCTATAGTAAATTCAGATCCTGAACTCCTTCACAAGTTTCCAGGACAATTAAATGAGGAACCACCCCTACCATTCTTAAGGGCAGAGGTAGAAACCGCTGTGAAATCCCTAAAATCCAATAAAGCGCCCGAGATAGACGGTATACAACCAGAATTGCTCAGAGTGGAATCTGACGTCGTCATCGATCTGCACCATCGAATAGTAACAGCTGTGTGGGGAAAAAAAATAGAACCTCGATTTCTGGTCAATATCTGTCATAGTCCCATTGCACAAGAAAGGATCCAAAAGCAATTGTGAAAGCTATAGACCCATATCACTTACTTGCCAACCCGGTATAATCTTCACGAAAATACTCTTAGGCCGCATAAGAAACATGACAAGGCATCTTATACTTGGGTATTAAGCTGAATTCCTTCAGAATAGATCCACTATAAACCATATATTTATCATTAAACAAATCATGGAACAATATCTGAAATTCGGTAAAAAAAATATACCAAGTGCTCATCGACTTTAAGCAAGCCTTTGACCTAATTCGGTGAGATGATCTCTGGCATATCTTGGCTTACTACGGATATTATCGATATTTTAAGGAGTGTGCACGAGAAGGCGAGAAGCATAGTGCAGACTAGTTAAGGACCTACTGAGGAGTTTTCTACCTCTACAGGTGTTCTCCAAGGATGCCTCCTCTCACCCACTCTTTTCTGCCTATTCCTAAATACTGTGCTGGCACTTGTCCCTGATAAAACGGGAATAGTCTTGGGAGGATACCTTTTTGACCTATTTGCATATGCTGATGACATTAATCTTCTGAACGGAAAAATAGAGGAGATCCAAGCCACTGCAAACTCTATCGACGAATCAGCTTGTTCATTTGGAACGAAGATAAACGCCAGCAAGACCAAGATGATGAGAGTATCATGGCATGCAGTGACTGCCCCCTCCCCCCCACCAAAGTCACTATTTGGAGTGAGGAAATCGAATGGGTCGAGCAGTTTATTGACCTAGGAAGTGTGCTGACATTTACAAACGACTCCTGAAAAGACATCAAACAATGCCTGGCTCTTGCCTCCGCATACTTCAGCGACTCTTCCGTGCCTTAGTGATTCCGGTTGCAACGTATGGAGCAGAGACTTGGACTCTCAGCCGATGACAACCACTGACTGGTGGCATTTGAAACTAAATCGATCCGAAAGCTCAGTGGTATCACTTACCTTGACCGAGTATCAAACGAAGAACTACTGTCTTCCTTGAATTACCCTCAAACCATCATGCGTACCATCAAACTCTAACAGCTTCGATGGTTAGGACACGTTCAGTGTATATCTTCACCCCAACTGCCCAAAATAGCCTTTGAAGGAAGAATTAATGCCTCTCGCCCAAGGGGACGACCGCCCAAGCACTACTGGGGGGACGACCTCCCAAGCGATGGTGGGAAAACTTTTCTAACCACCCTACCCCAGTACTGCTGAGGACTGCATCAAACAGGGAGGCATACCAAAAATATTGTTATAATGCCATTAAAGGAGAAGCCCCGAATCGGCCAAACAGGCCGGATAAGAGTTAAGTAAGTAAGTGTCTTGCCTCATACCACAGTATTCAACATTTTTTTTAGTTCCATTCTAGTATTAGGAGTTTGTGTGCAATACGGTAATACTGTATAACTTGGTCATCTTTTTTTTTAATTTCCCTAAGGATGCTCGTTAATTATACTTCTTAATTTTTTTCGCTCTTTTCTTTACGTTTAAAAAACTGGTTTCAAATTTACCGGCTATTTTCCATAACAGGTAGAGCATTAAAGTGATTTTTCTGGTAATAATTTTATTGTTCTTTGCGGGATGGGCAAGCATTTCTTTGTTTTCCTTGAGATAAACAATTTTAAATTACACTTTTTCTTCCACTACAGTCTTCTACAGTCTTGAGTTCTGTCTCTGGCTGGTCAGATTAATATAGATGTTCAAAAGAAAATTAATTCATGAAGTTTTCTGTACGTGTACAGAATCTTGAAGCGCACCATGGCACTGTCTTGAGCGCAACAAGAGATATATGATAATTACAATTAAGACTTTAAGATAGCAACATTAGAATGTATACATAAGCGAGGTTTTCTTAGGAAAGCTAAACTAACTATTTCTATATGCATTAAGTGCTACATAATTTTTCCATAGTTTTTCTTAACTTTTTTGCCTCAAATACTTTTAACGCATTTGGCCAGAGACCGAACAATTGAAATTTTTTTGGGAGTGGAAAATATATTTTATCCGTTGGTTATCGTTATCGATCTTATCGTTTTCCACTATTTGAGACTTAAAGTAGCGTAAGTGAGCCTCAAAAATATTGAATTACCCAATACCTCTACTCCCGCCTAATTCTTAGAATCTGGCCCCATAGCAACTTTAATTTATTAGAATTTTAAATTGACTGCCAAAACCCAAAATTTGAAAGAATAATTAATTTAATTTAATTAAGTAATTATAATTAATTCATTTATTAAAGAATATTAAAAGAATTAATTAATAATTAAGCTAGAAAGTATAATTAAGTTAACTTTCAATTATCTCTAAATGTTTTACTGTTTGGTGTCTATATGAAAGGGCTTAAAATTTGTGGATATTGAATGTTACATATTTTCTTAATGTAATTTAAATCTATATTCATGGTGAAGCTTGAAAGGTCATTGGTTAAAATATTTAAAGCATTGTTAAAGCTCTACATCCTACAATGATCTATAAAATCTTTTATAACAGGTTTTTCCACTCAAGTTCTTTTATCGACGTCTAAATTCAAATGAAATTCAGATCGGATAGAAAAATACATTTTCTAACTTTCAGTTCGATGTCTTAAAATCTTTAGTTACGGCATAGTTGGATTGCCACTTAAGTGCCAAGTGTTATAATGAGCGCAATTATTTTTCAGATTTTTCCACGTCAGTGTTCCAAAATCGAGACTTGCTTCTGAAAAGTACAGACTCAACTCCAGAAGGGTCGCTTGCTTTTGTTAAAGATGAGCAATTACTTTTCATCAGGATTAAAAATGGATGGCAAATTGTGCAAGTAAGTCTTTCATGGTTTCGGTTTTCGTAATTTTTCCAAGCTTTCTTCTCTAAGTGGGCTAATTTTGCTGTTAAAAAAAAAAATTTACAGAAGTGTTCTTAATCGATCAACTGATCAGCTGATACCATTGATAATTTTATCCACCAGGATTCAAATTAAATGACAAATTGTGCAAGTAATTTTATTCATAATAGTTGTCTGATTTTGTTTAGCTTTTGTCTCAAGCTGTTTAAATTTCTTTGTTAAAAACCGAGGATTCATGAAAGAAATATTTTCAAATTGCTTCTATTAAGTTAGTGGCAGTTGTCTCTACCATCGATAATTTAAATCTGTCTGTTATCTAAAAGTAAATAATTAAATTGAATTGCTTTTCAATAGAACTGGAAAATGTACGGCAATTTTTTCACTTAAGTCTTCGTAAAGGTATTCTAACCTTTTTTAGCTTTTTTCTTTAAACAGTTGAAATGTTGCTGCTAAAAACAAAGATCTATAGATAGAAATTTTTAATTTCATTCTTATTAAAAGCTATTGACAACTGACAGTTCCATTAATAATATAAGTCATCCATTCCTTAAAATGTAAATATATAAATTGAATTGATTTTCATTGGGATTAAAAATTAATTGTAAAATCCGTAAACAAGTGTTTGATCGTAATGATGCTTTTTTTTCTTTAAACAATATTATTGTAACTACTAAAAACAATGACTTTCAATATTAAATCAAATGTTCTCCGTCTAAAGTTAATTGGATCGTTTCTTTCATAAAAACCACATATATCAATTGAGAAAACTTGACATAATTGCCCCCGGACCATGGGGGGTTGTGATAACCTCTGGGTTTTTTTTATCTCACTGAGGGTCCTTGTGCAAATTTATGCCTATCTCAAAATTTTTATTGGATGCATTTAGGGAAAAGGGGCGTGGGGGGCTACTTGCCCTCCAATATCTTTTAACTAAAAGAATTGAACTAGAACTTTGAATTTCCAACCAAAAGAACGATATCAGAACTTCTTACGAGCATCCCATCAACAAGAAACATATTTTCCCCCATGGCATAACTTACAACCCCTGCCCTCGGGCCCGGGGGAGATGTGTTGACCCATGAGTTTTCGTTATTTGGTCATTGAACTATTTTTAAAAAAGCTATCTCAAAGTTCTTATCGGATGGGTCTGAGGAAAACAGGGCGTGGAGGGGGGGGGGGCTAGGTGCCCTCCAATCTCTTTTGACTCTTAAAAAGTGAACTACAACTTTCAATTTCCAATCAAATGATAGCTCTTTGAAGTTAATACGAGCATCCCTTCCGTAAGACCCATATATGCCCCCAGGGCATAACTTATAATGCCTATTCCCAGGCCCTGGTGCTTTGTTTACACACCGGAATTTTTATTATATGTTAACTGAACCATCTTTAACTAAATAGCCATTGTAAAATTTTTAGTGGAAGCAAGTGAAATCATAGGGTTTAGGGGGGGGGGAAGCTGGTTACCTTTTGACGCTTAAAAAGTGAACGATGACTTTCAATTTCCAATAAAATGAGCCCTCTCTGTAGGTAATACGACAATGTTGTCTATAAATAAACTTATATGCCCCCAGGGCATAACTTAAAACCCTTGCCCTGAGGGTTGTGGGGGAGTTGCCATCCTCAAAGACCTAATTTCCAGAACTTAAAACTACGTTTAATAAAATGGCTGTCTCAAAATTTTGATTGGATATGCTTGGGGGAAAGGTGGGCGTGACAGGGAGGTTAGTTGCCCTCAAATCACTTTCGACTATTAAAAAGGGCACTAGCCCTTTGAATTTCCAATCGAACGAGCCGTTTTTGAAGTTTTTATAACAATGCTTTCAATAAGAACCTTATAAGTCCCCAGGGCATAACTTACAACCATTGACCTGATTGCTGTGGGGGAGTGCCCTACTCAAAAAAATATTTTCTATCTGGAGATTAACTACGCTGAACAAAATGCCTATCTCAAAATGTTGATTGGATGTGTTTGGGGATGATGGACGTGAGGGGGGCTAGTTGCCCTCCAATCACTTTCGACTATTATAAAGGGCACTGGCCCTTCGAATTTCCAATCGAATGAGCCTTTTATGAAGTATCTATGACAACGCCTTTTATAAAAACCTTATATGCCCCCAGGGCATAACTTAAAACTCTTGCCCTGAGGGGTGGGGGGGGGAGTTTCCTCCTCAAAAATATATTTTCTATCTGGAAATCAACTACGCTGAACAAAATGGCTATCTCAAAATTTTGATTAGATGTGTTTGTGGGAATGTTGGAAGGGGGGAGGCTAGTTGCCCTCCAATCATTTTCGATTATTGAAAAGGGCACTAGAACTCTCGATTTCCAATCGAATGAGCTCCCTTTGAAGTTTCTACGACGACCCCTTCCGTATGAAGTGCCTCTGGAAAAAAAAATAAATAATAATAAAACATTGGAGCCGTATGGCCTTTACCATAGGCAACGCTACAGCGTTGTCTCTGATATGTATGGAGGCCCCCCATTGCCTTACTCTTTATCTTACGGCATTTTTGCTTGATCCCCTTTTTCCCGTTCTGAAAAACTGTTTCTGAAATTCGGTTCAACCCTCCTCTTCATCCTATATGCAAGAACTTTCTCCCGCCTCGCTCTGTCCCTCTCGCTTTGTCCCACCTCGCTTTGTCCCTCTTAGATTCTGATCAAACAGTTCGTGGTAACGAACCGTAAGTAAGGAGCGACCCGGCTCAATAGTAAGCGAAACTCTAAAAAACGGAATTTTGATACCAATAAATGTATCAGAAGAATCAGATTTTTATGATGATTTCAAATATATAAGTTTCATCATGTTTAGTCTGACCCATTCAAATTTACGCGCCTGTTAAAATTTGCCCTATTTTCGAAAAAAGGGGGAAACACCCCTAAAAGTCATAGAACTTCAATGAAAACCACACCATCAGATTCAGGGCATCAGAGAACCCTACTGTAGAAGTTTCAAGCTCCTATCTGCCAAAATGTGGAATTTTTAATATTTTGCCAAAAGAAAGATCACGGATGCGTGTTTATTTTTTTTTTTTTTTTTTTTTTTTTCCAGGGGTCATCGTATCGATCCAGTAGTCCTAGAATATCGTGAGAGGGCTCATTCAAGTAGAAATTAAAAGTTCTAGTGCCCTTTTTAAGTGACAAAAAAAATTGGAGGGCAACTTGGCCCCCTCCCACGCTCAATGTTTTCCCAAAGTCTCCCAATCAAAATTTTGAGATAGCTATTTTTTTCAGCATAGTTGAAAATCTAATAAATATGCCTTTGAGGATGACTTAGTCCCCCACAGTTCCCGGGGGAAGGGCTGCAAATTATGAACTTTGGGGATTACGTGGGAGGAACTTTCCATAGAGAATGTTTCCTTGGGGGAAGGGACTTTTCCATGGAGGGGGCGTTGGATTTCCCAACATTATTTAAAAAACGATCAGAAATTAAATAAAAAAACAAGTTTTTCAACTGAAAGTAAGGAGCAACATTAAAACTTTAAACGAACAGAAATTATTTACGTATATGAGGGGGCTCGCCCCCGAGTCATTACATCGCTCTTTACGCTGAAGTTTTTTTTTAGTACTTTTTAAAATGCTGTCTATTCTAGTTAAACGGCCTTTGTGATTCAGGGGTTTGTGGTTCGAACAAAATTCGAACTTTAGCGTAAAGAGCGAGGTATTGACTAGGGGGCGAACTCCCTAATATACATAATAAAAACATACGAATATAGAAATTCGTTACGTAAGTTAATTCGTAAGTTACGTCAGAACAAAATTTCGAGAAAGCCATTTAGCCAAAAAAAGAAAACTAATATACAAATTTCGTTTTAACTATTCATGTACGGTGAGCCAAAATCAAAGCTGCATTACTTCAAATACGTTCAGAAATTAAATAAAAAAAACAAGTTTTTTTAACTGAAAGTAAGGAGCGGCATTAAAACTTAAAACGAACAGAAATTATTCCGTATAGGAAAGAGGTTGTCCCCTCCTCAATGCCTCGCTCTTTACGCCAAAGTTTGACTCTTTTTCACAACTCTATTTTCTAAAACAATAAAAACTTAAGCGTAAAGAGCGAGGCGTTGAGGAGGGGATAGCCCCTTTCCTATACGGAATAACTTCTGTTCGTTTTAAGTTTTAATGTCGCTCCTTACTTTCAGTTAAAAAAACTTGTTTTTCTTATTTAATTCCACAAAGAAGCTGCTGTGAACTTCCCAAAACCAACACCGGTTTACTCCAGGTCACACCGTTATTCACGAGGTTTTGTACCGATTTTTGTTCGTACTTTTAATAATTCGTAACTCGTTTGGTTCATTTTTATCTTCTTGATAATTTTTGCTTGTGGTGACAATTTCTTAATTGCTATTGAATTCTAATTTTTGTAACTAATTTATTGACTTAAAGATACCATGTTTGGGCTCTTCCCATGATAGTGTATATTGTCTACAATAAATTATCTGATTTGACTTATTACTATTGGAGCATCTAGGTCCAGCCTTTGAGGGAACAGATTCAAAAATCTCCTCCAGCTAGGGGGGGGGGCACGACATAAAAAAAAATATTTTTAAGCTGCAATTTTCCGAAATTTTTCTTTTGGCAAATCTGAAAAGTTAAATTCTCCCCTCCCACCCCAGGATGAATTTAAATTGTTTTACGTTTCTCTGTATCCCTTACTGTCATAGTTTAGGCAAAGTCAATTTACCGTCATAGTTAAACAGAAGGAATCAATACGAAATAGTGGGTGGAACAGTGATATTGATGTAGTGCAAATAATGCAAAGGCTGAGAAATGCAAACAGTGCTTTGCACCAAAGTTTTTTTTTTTACACAATTCATGAACTAGATCCCTCATCGTTTGAGGTCGCTAGCAGAATTAAGCATAACAACAAATAACTAGCTGATGAGACAAAATAGTGAATTCTAAGAAGCGTGGGGAATAGCAGAAGAGGGCAGAAATTTGAAAACAGGTCTTTGTGGCATAAGAAGTTAGACAAAAGTTTGGAGTTCCTCTATAATTTTGGCCTTTAAAGGCAATCAATTCTCCCTTAGTCCTGCCTTTTGTAGGCTTTTGATAAGGAATTGAATGGTTTTATTGGTATATAATATCCAAAATTGGAATATTTTATGTAGACCCCTTGTGGAGTTACGCACGTCAAAAATGTTCGACACAGTCCAACCATTTACCTTGTTTATTCGCTAAGATTTAAGCTTCTTTGAATTCTTCACTTGACAAGTTGTCACAAAACCTTGATGATTTAATTTCTACAAGAGAGACGCACCAGAGAGATGTGCAGCACAGAACGAGCTATTTTTCAGGAATTCTTTTCTTTACGTTTCTTTTTATGTTATATTTGATTCAAATGTCTGTCTTCCAGTTTTGTCTTGCTGCTTTTCACCTTGATCAGCTGTGGTACAAGGACATCAACTAAAAGGCTCAAAATTTTGCTGATGTTTATTTATGTTATTTAACATATTAATAAAGTTTACAATATCATTAAACCAATCTATATTTTGTTTCAGCTGGGAGAGATCATAACACCCAAGCCACAGTACCGACCTCCACCACCACCACCACGATCTCGACCCATCTCTCTGCCTGGAGGGCCAAGTGTAAGTATCGGAAAAAAAATTCTCTACCATCCATCGGTCAATTCTAGCCCTAAAATTGTACAGCCTAATAGCAAATAGGTGTTACATGGAAAAAGAAAAAAGTGTTCTTTATGCTTTTGTTACCAGGTATCACCTCTAAAAACTTGCAAAATGTCTGGGAAATGAGTTTAAGCAATGGTTCCTGGACATTCCTTCTTCTGGGGAACTACTCACTTCGGATGATGGTCAGAGGTAGCCCCAAAGACGGATCTAGAGCGAAATCAGGGGGGGGGGAGACGTGACAAGGGTGCCAATAATTGACCAAATTGACACGTTTATCTAAAAAAAAGAATGAAAAGCAGAAAAAACATGTAATGAGGGTACCATATTTTTTTTGGGGGGGGGGAGGGGATGTCCCCCTGCCCTCTGGATCCACCGGTGGGTAGCCCGATCTTTGCAAATGAGCCTTGTGCCTCCCATGTGTATTTTTATTCTCTACTACTTCATATGGAAGATGTGATCTTCGAAATTTGGGGGATTAGCTCATTCGATTTCGACTTGATGGTACATCGAAATTTCTAGTGCCTCTTTAGCGTGAAAATCGATTTAAAGACAACCATTCACCCCCCCCTCCCTTCCTAGTCCTTTGTATCTCCTGGGAGACACCGTAGCCTATTTGGTATCCAATAAAAATTCTGGTATTTAAATTTTGTTCGAAATGCTCGAAAGGTCAGACAAAGAATATCCAAAGACAAAGAGTGTCCATGATGTAATGTTTAGACTTTTAATTAAAGTGAATATTCCATTTCAGTGAATATTCAAATATTGGGCTTAACTTAAAGGTTCAAGGTACTCAGTGTCAAATAATCAAGAGTGAATTCATGTCGTATTGTGACGTATCATCGATTATTGGTTATAACTATTGATGCTTCGGTGACAGACTTCTAAAACTTATAGCAAACAACATTAAAAGATAAATTGTGGAAAACATTTTGTGATAAATAATCTTTTTTAAGTGGAGAATACTGGAAAATTATTATTAGTAAAAGATGTCGTCAGGGAACCCCCGTAGAACCTTGACCTTGTTTCCCTCTTTCAGAGTCATAAATGTGTTTCGATAAATAACAAGTATCATAACCGTGCTTTATTTTCATTTTTATCTGATTCTATGACCTTTTTTATGCAGCGTTTTATGGACTATATTGAAGATGAACAAGAGGTAATGATAAGATGTTTGTTTTGTCATTCCAATGCAGTGCAGGGTCGGATCAAGGAGGGGTGGGCTAGAGGAGGCAAGTGCGCCGGGTGGCATGTTTGGGGGGGGGGGAGCAAAACAAGATCAAATTGTAATATTTTTGGGTAAAAAATGTAAAATTTATAGTATTGATGGTGCGGTAAAGTCTACAGTTGCTGTCCTAGAGCCGTCCTAGCCAAGTGGATTGGTGCACTGGATTTAGGATCCTTTGTCCGAAAGGACGAGGGTTCGTATTCTAGTGTACCCAAATATTTGGTTTGGGACGATGGGATCGGTGGTGTGGCTCTATAAGCTCAGCCAGAGTCGATCCAGCTCTAAATGGGCACTAGGAGAAATCTGGGGAATGCAAACAGGAAGGGTGTGCGAAAGCACAAAATGGTTGGCACCCAACCCCCATTTCACTTCTTGGCTGTAGGGCCAAGAATTAGAGATCAGCACCGCCGGTACAGACTGTAAAGTCCAATGCCGTATTCTTTACCTTTTTTTTAAAGTCTCCAGTTGCCCCCCCCCCCCCGAAAAAACCCTAAATCCTTCTTTGATGCAGTGTCATTCTATCTATACTCTAATGCTGTTGATATTTGCCAGTTTTGTTTTATGAAAAGTTGCTTAAACAATAAGATTAGGGGGTAAGATTTTTCAGCCCCTTAAGATTTCTAAGATTTCTTAGTCATCAACGAAAAATCTGACAGGAGAATTTTAAGGGGGTAAACTCCCATAAGCAATACATGAGGTTTTCTTATGCCGCATTTCTAACTTTGAATTACGTCGAGTGGCACATATCATGGTTACAGCGATAGCTGTAATCTAGTAAATATAGAGCCAAAGCCTGTAGTAACTAAAAGCTTAAAAATACGTTTGAGAAAAAACAACAACAAAATCAACTGTCTAGGAAAACTGTCTATGTCTTATGATGATTCGGGAATTACTTTGATTAATTTTATCAGTGAAAGTTTAATGTGAAACAAATTTATGATGATTTCAAAAAAGCCTGGAACCCCTCGAAAATGGTCTCGGATTGACATGGAAAGTGCACCATTTGTAGAAAAGCTTATATGCGGCTTCTATTTTTCAATTAGAAGCTATTACCTCCTATTGAATGCTGCACAAAGTGTCAGTCCCTAGCAGATTTTCCTGTGTCTGATTCTCTAAGCTATAGGACCATAACCATTTACTAAGAGATACTACATAAAGCATCAGCTCCCACAACAAAATCCTACACTTTTCAATGCTTCATCCCACAGTTACATAAAGTATCAGTTTATGACAAAGCTGTATAAAAGTATCGCTCTTGCACATCGCCTATGTATGGTTCTTAATCACCGGATACGTGGAAATGACCCAGCTGACACATGTACACAAAGCACCTAGTTCCCCCCCTTGCCTAAGCTCCTAGAAGACCATTATAATTTCAATTTCGAAAGACACTGTCAACAATCAAATTATATATTTTTCCAAAAATCAATAAATTATCTGGGATTTTCATTATGATGCTCTTATTAGAGGAATTCAAAGTGATTTGGATGAAGATATTTTTTCCAGTAGACTTGGACTAATTCAATCGAGGTTATTATAGCGAGACATACAAAGGGGAATATAGATTCCCTTGCAACTGATTTTCAAAATGACTAGCGTAATGACATTTTCAGTCAACTGTAAGAACCTCTACACTCGAAAATAAGGATTGATGGGTAGAAGATAATGCTTTAATCATATTGGGAGAGGAAAAAAAATTATAAACCCTCCACTGTCGAACGAAAAGACTTTTAAATCCACGCTGCATTAAGGAAGAAGACAGTTACTAATGACCTAGTATTCGACCGAGACAATGGATGTTTCAAGTGGGCAGTCTTAGATGCCAGAAAGGTTGTTTTGAAAGTCAATGCAAGCAAGAAATATATTTTAGCCTTAAACAAAATAGGAGTAAAAGACGGACGAGAATTTCCCACAGTTTCTTTCAAATGTTTTAAAGGAAAATAGGCCATTCGGGTAAAAAACATTAAATTATCGAAAAAGGAAAATTCAACTGTTGGAATAAGCGTGCTATATGATGATGAAAATGAAAAATTCTGCCCGTTCGCGTCCTCACCACTCTACATGTTAAATATTATGTTTTTTTACTCTTTGTTGAATTGGCAGATAAAGATTATGCTCATTTTTTTGCTATGGTAAATCCAAGCCGCCTGATATCTCACAAATCCCATGTCACCAGGCAGTATTGCTTGTATTGTCTCAAACCAATATCAAGCGGCAAGGGGTTGACAGAATAGTTCTTCTAAAGTAAGAATGGGCGAAAGGACCGCCGACTTATTCAATTGCTATAATCAATTGCAATATATGCTATATTAGGCTTACGTTCTGTATTTTAAGTTCAATTGACCTCAGAGATTAGCTGTTGTAAATTCTGTCAAGTAAGGGAATTATTTGCACAATGGTGTCCATGTTCAGCTCCAGAAATGGTCTTTTTGTGTGTTTTTCACTTTTTTCCACGTATTTCTCACCAACAGAATGAATACAAAGTTGAAAATGGTAAAACTTGGCCGAAAGCGGAAAAAATTGTTGTTTATTTCTTATATCCTTATTCGCGATTTGGTATTGATCGTTATTATGTATATCAACATAAAATATAACCTGATGTTAGTTCTAAAAGATGCACTTATAGCTGGGCTTCCTAAACTTTTTTCATTCACGACCCCATTTACGATTGCAAGTTTTCTGGCGGCCTCATGTAAATATAATTGAAATACAAATAAATATTTTTTGATGATTAATTTATGAGGTAACAAAATACATATAATAAAATATATAGTTTTAGAATTCGTTTAGAAACATACAAAATCTAAAATAAAAAATTCCACAAAAGTTGAAAAGTTGTCTTTATTATACTTACAAAAATCAATATACCCTATTTTTCATCAAAAATGCATTTTTTGCAATAACATAAATAAAATAGAATTCTGACCGTCTTAGTTCAATCGAATGTATTCGAACGCAGTCGTTGGGTGGTAAATATTAAATTAAAACAAAAAGAAAAGTTTAGTGAAATGGATGTGTCTGTTTTTTTTTATTGCATGACAAATTAAATCTTGGTGGAATGTTTGACACTGCTGGACTTACGACATTTTCAACATTTTTTAGCGATGAACGATATTGGGGTTTGATGTGTTGAAAATCAGAAAGTAACTTCGCATAAATATGTGCTATTGAATGCCAGAAGAACATATAATGCCGTAACTGCGGTTGTGGGAAACTCAGTTCTAGTTCTGATCCAGAATTCAGTCAAAGGCTTTCTTAAAAAATTGTAGTTTTAAGTTTGAATCACTCGAAAGCTAAGCAAATTCCTCTTGAGCTTTGAGTGGCATGCGATCAATCTCAGTTAAATAAATAAAAAACAGATTTTGAATTCAAGCTACTTTTTTTAAATAATATTTAATATAAAATATGTACAGAACTAGGTTTCTAGCACTTTTAAGTGATCTACAATAATTTTTGCAATAAAAGTTTGACAACATTTTCTCTCGATTATAAAATTGTCAACACTGGAAAATATTTTGAACGATTTTTTTTT
Source organism: Artemia sp. Qi Xiang Cuo (assembly GCF_049724085.1). Lineage (NCBI taxonomy): Eukaryota > Metazoa > Arthropoda > Branchiopoda > Anostraca > Artemiidae > Artemia > Artemia sp. Qi Xiang Cuo. The sequence goes on along the minus strand of NC_142802.1, from coordinate 23,023,426 downwards.
ATCCTATTTTTCTAATAAAACTTTTAGTTTTATCATTAGAAGTAAATATATCGCATTTTTTTCCTTGAAGAGACACGTTGAGACCGTTTAATTTCGCGAAGATATCCGACAAATAACACAGCTTGGATAGCCATAAGTTGTTTTGGAGAAAAGCAGCAAGTCCACATTTTTTCCGGTTAAGAATGTTTCAATTTTGTCTTTTAATAATAATAATATTCTAAAACTTTGACCTCTTGACAACCATCTTACTTCAGCATGTAATAATAAAGTTGTACAGACGGAATCCATATCCTTACAAAGATTTGAAAATAAGTGACTGTTAAGGGCATGGCTCTTAATAAAATTTATAATCTTAACGGAATTCTGAAGACATCGTTCAATTATGGTGCTAATTTTTTGGCTGCAAGGGCCTCTCGGTAAATAAGGCAATGAGTAAAAGTTATATGGTCATAATGAGCAGCTTGAAAAAATGATTTAAAACCAATATTTTTGCCCGTCATCGCTCTTGCACCATCTGTGCATATTCCACAGCAATTTTTAAAAGTCTTTAATTTTTAAAGACCTTCAGTCTTTAAAAATTAATCAACTTTACAATTTATGTCTTTTCCTGTAGTATGTTATAAATATTTGACTTTAATTTTTAAATATTTGTCTTTAAAATCTCTTGCGAGCCCATGATTTTGCCACGCGACCCCATTTGGGGTCGCGACCCATAGTTTAGGAAGGCTTGACTTATAGCAGACTGAGATTGTTCAAACTGAATATGCTGAGCACTTAACCCCTGTGAAAAAAAGAAAGTGTTGTGTTATAATCTGAACTGTTATTTTTCGCCAATGATATGACCTCTCACTATTACAAGCAGCTTGATTCAGGAGAACTGAACGATTATGATTTAAGAATGCCGGTAAGTTGCTAATTTTTCAGTAATCTTTTCATTGCATTTACTTTTTTACAATTATAAAGTATGCTTTCTTCTCTTATTTTTTTTAAATTATTAATGGAGGGTCATCATCCTAAGTACCCGAATAGAGGTGCAGGTGCTCCACTCTAATCACCTTAAAATTCCTCAAATCTCGCAAAAAAATTTTTTGCTTGTATCCCTGAGATACAAGACTCCGAGAAGATCCGAATTAGAAACGCTCTTAAATTTACCAGTTAACATCATTGTATATGTCTTTACAAATGAATGAATTCCCTGGAATCAAATAGTTCATGGTAGCGAACTGTAAGTAAGAAGTGACACGGCTCAATAGTAACGAAACTCTAAAAGAACGGAGTTTTGATAACAATAAATAAATAAAAAGAATCTAGTTTTTGTTCTGATTCAAAATATATTAAGATCGTTAAGATTAACCCATCAAAAGTTACGGACCTGAGAAAATTCGTCCCATTTTTGAAAAAGGGAAACATCCCCAAAACGTCAAATCGCATCATCGTGAAAATAAAACCATCAGATTCAGCAAATCAGAGAACCGTTACTGTAGATGTTTATACCCTACTGTAAGGTACTATGTACAAAAATGTGGAATTTGGATTGTTTGCCAAAAGAAAGTTTATGGATGCGTGTTTACTTTATTTTTTCAGGGATGACTGTATCGACCTTGTGATCATAGAAAATCGAGAGAGGGCACATTTGATCGGAAATCGAAAGTTCTAGTGCCTTTTTAAGTAACCAAAAAGGTTGTAGAGCAGCTAGCCCTCCTTCAATCTCCTTTTTCCCCAAAGTAGTCCGATCAAAATTTTGAGATAGCCATTTTCAGCATAGTAGAAAGGTTCAACAAATATGCCTATGGGCATAACATGGCCCCCCTCAGGCCCTGGGGAGAGGACTGTAATTTACGAACTTTTCCCATTGTTTACGTAATATATTTGTTACTGGGAAGTATACAGGCATCTTGTTTTTTGGGGGAGGGGGAGATTTTCTGCTAGGGGGTATTTACTACGAAGAAAAATTCCCGTGAAGAGGGAAGTTTCCAGGGTGTAGGCTTTCCAGTGGATATTTTACGCTGGGGGAATTTGCCAGAATTCCCTTACGAAATTATTTTTATTTGTCTTACCTTGCCTTTGACGCCTAAATTTAACACTTGGAGATGTTTCGCGGGAAATTTTCAGCGGGGTTGGGGTCGTCTGGTGGGATTTTCCCTTGGGGGGGGATTTTATGTGGGAGAAATTCGCCAAGGATTAATTTTCCATAGGAGCAGGTTTCTATTGGAGGGGAATTCCGGGACAAAATTTTCCATCTAGGTGGGATATCCAACAGGATTTGAAAAATGATTTGTAATTAGAGTCTTTCAAATTCAAGTAGGCTAAGGGGAATTTTTCTAGCCGAAAAAATTGCCCTGAGGGATTTTCAGCGAAGATCGGATTGTCCGGTGTGGAAGGTATTTTACATGGGAGGAACTTAAATTTGAGAGATCTTCTGTCGGGGGGGGGGGAATGCTATGGAGGGAAGCTAGATTTCTCGGCACTATTTGAAAAACGATCAGAAATTGAATTAAAAAAAAAACAAACAAGTTCTTTCAACTGAAAATAAGGAGCAACATCAAAGCTTAAAACGAACAGAAATTATTGCGTACATAAGGGGGATTGCCCCTTCCTCTATTATACTCCTTTAAGTATAGGAAACGACAAACTGCAAAGATAAAAGCGTGATTTCCCTACCATTGTTTTGTGTAGGCTATTACGGTATAGTTAAATCGTTATGCGGACGATTGAATGTAATTGAAGTTTGCTTCCCATTTTAGTTGAGAATGGCTGCTTTGAACAAGCCTATGACGGGTGATATGAATGGAACAAGGGCTTATGACTACTTATGTTACCGACAAGCACAAGGAGCTAGACTTCGGGGGACATTCAAGGCTTTCTTAGCATCTCACATCCAGAATTTGGATTCAGTCGTCAGACTTCTAGATAGAGAACTACCAGTTGTAAATACGAAGGTAATATTTTGTCAAATCTAAATTATTACTTGTTTTATATTTTCACCGGGAACTTCCATCTGATTTTTTGTTAGATCTGTTGTGCAGCAACCTCACAGAGTGTTTTCCTTCCTATCTTTTTTTTAAATTAATTTAAAAAAGTTTGATTTTAACATTTTTTTCTTGTACAAATCTTACTATTATTTACCTCCTTTTTGGAATTAGAACTGACAAAAAAAACTAATTTTAAATTCCAATAAAGCGTTTACTGTTAAAAGATTTGTGCCTAGCAGTAAATATGCACAGCAGCACAACAGGATTATTGACCAAATTGATCACTTGACTCATTTTTTAAATTTGTCTTTGTCCGAACCAGTCTAAACGCATTAGCCCAATTCCTGCTCATCTCAGAACATGACCCTGGAGGCATAAGGGCTCCTTCCAGTTTGTGTATGCCAGATATTGACTCACACACCCATATACAAGTCCAGAATTGTACACAGAGGGTCTTTGAGCCCCAAGCTTCTCAAAATTGGCTAGATTTCTATAATGTTTTCTAATTTCTTTGAATATCTTTCTATATCCGTGGTTTTCCTACTGAAATATTGGTAATCGTCTTTATTTTTAAAATACAAGTTAAGGGTTCTGTTTGTGATCAAACCATCTCTTTTCAAATGTGATTTCAACAAAGAACAGTTTTGTCTCCTAGTTCGTTTGAATTGCAATTTCCCAATTACTTCTGTATATGCCTCCGACATCTTTTGCGGTATAGCTAACGTATAATACCTAGCCTATACTGATGAGCATTTAGTTATATGTAGATCTAAACATATTCTCTCAAAATTTGTTACTTGCATAAGTAAAGCATTTGCACGTATTGGCCTATACCTGGATGATGATAAACGCGTCGGTTCCTCTCCCTCTTCTCCCCTTCGTTTAAAAAAATTCTATCCCTTCTGTCATATTTTTATGTGGTTGGGTATTAACATTACTGCTAAAAAAACGTTCTTTCCGTTCACTGCTCCATACAAATTATTTTCTTTTTTTGTCATTATTCAATTTTATGTTTTTCTGGGTTTTACCCACATTTAAAAAAGAAAGATCTTTGATCTGTTTTCATTCACTATCTCTGTTCTTCTATATTTTTGCTTTTGCTTCCGCCTTGGTACCGTATTCGGAAGATATTATATAAATTTGGGATAAATGGGGTTTTTGGGAAAGTTCTTGTAGCAATTAAATATGTTAACTGATTAGGAATAAGTTATTATTATCACTATTAAATATGCTTGTCGATATTTCCCCTAAATTGGCCCATCCGATTTGAAAAAAAAATTATATGAATTTGCCTGCATTGACTTTTACAGTCTAGTCTGACAAGTCTTACAACTAACAGTGAAAGAATATCGCTTTTGACGATGAAAGAAGGAAAAATCCTTAAAAGTATTAACGGACTTTATCACTTTTTATATAATTAATTCATGTACTTGCTCAGGTGTATTTCATAGTTGATGGAAAATTGCATGTGCAATAGCGGTATATAAAAGAGATAAATCTGATGTAAATAGCTATCAGCCGACTGTGATTCTGTTGCCGTCGTGTCGTTGTGACACGGAGACAATTTTAAAGGTAGGATTTTATCTTATTTTGATAAAATAATTTTTTTACGAAACATCAATTTGGATTTCGTGCAAGTCATTTGACAAAACAAGCGGTTGCATTTTGAATTCATATTGACAATTTGTGTGTAAAACTCGCATAAAATGTTAGTTTTATGCACCGGGAAAACACGTTTACCATTTTCAGTTTAAAAAATTATTTAATTATTATTAATTATTTATCTCCATAAGATAATATGTCTAAATACTTTTCGGGTAGCGTATAAAACCACTTCAGATACTTCAAAACAAAACAATAATAATACTAGGTAATTTTTACATCGACCTTTAAGGCTAAAAAATCAATCGGAGAAAGAAACATTGTTTTTTTTTGTTTTTTTTTAATATTTCAGACTTGAAACGTAAAAGAGATGCGAATATTGCAATATGACATTTTAACATACAAAAACCTGGTAACTATTTCTGCGAGAGGTCTCTGTTTATTTATCCTCCTTCTTTGGTCTTAAGCATTCTAGAGCTTAACTCCTGTTGGTTCCGAAACATCTAAGTTTCCAATTAGAAATTCCAAATGACTCAATCCCAAGTAAGTCATTTGGGCATAACCAGTATAGTTTGAAGAAAAGATTGTTACATTCTAAATATTTAGCACAAGCCCTACGTAGTCTTTTTGATTATTTTGTGTATTTGCTCATGTTGGGGTCATCCCTTGTGCTCTGTTTACCCGATATTTCTTTTAGCCTTTCATTTTCTCATTTTATGGTCTGCTTTTACTTATTCATTTACTTTTCATTGTATTTATTGTTGGTTGGTGTATTCAATCTTTACATTTGCTTTCCCCAATAATTATGGCCTCTCTTCCTTGAGGTATGGGACCATTTTGGTTTTCTGTTAAATCGAGAAAAAAAAAATACAAATGAAGTACGAAAATTAACTGTAGTACCTTCAAAATGTCACTATACATAATAAGTATTAAATTTTTCTTAAATTTAAGGGTGATGTATTGTTTGATTCATGGAGTCAAATCTTTGATGGTGCTGGTGGAGAAATCAGTCAAAATGCACGGATTTACAGCTTTGATGGAAAAGACGTTCTCACCGATTCAACGTGGTAAACTTCTGATTCTTTCTTCTTAACTTCACTGTTTAAACATATGTTGCATTTAGTTATATCATAATCATCACTTAGGCCAGGAATTGGAGGATAAATTCATAAAGTTTCCATTAGAGGAGAAATTTCTTGGAATGATTAGAATCTAGGGTTCTGCAAAATGCTGCTTGCTTGATTCTTGGATCTTGACTTCCAATAACACAAATGGAAAGGAAGCCTTTGAGCTAAGGAACTGATATATTTCTCTCCTGTCAATACTGAACAACTTATATACTACGGTGTCTCCAAATTTACTGCTTTTGTATCCAACATGTTGTTGTTATATCCAACCGTTGTTGTATCCAAACGTTGTATCCATCACGAATTGATAAACCTGCCTACTCCAAAGCGAAAATAAATATATACTCGTGATTAGGCCAACACCTGTAGCCAAAAGTTTCAGAATCCTGAAAAATAGGTAAATCGCCGCTGCTAAAGAGTACATCCAGGGTAAAAACATCTCTAAATTAGAATCACCCCCATTAGTTAGTACTTTGTATTGGTATAATTTAAAAACTCGCGAAGTTTGGTTATGAAAATACCTTCGAACCTTTCACTACCACGGCAAACGATCGAGTTGGAGCAGCAAAGTACGTAACATCAGTGCAACAGAGAGTAAAATTGTAATTGGAAGCAAAAATCCCTTTAACTCAGATATTGAACCCCTTATACTCCTCCTTTTGAAGGATACCAGGAGTAGGACTAGGAGTTTGAATTTCCCAAATTATGAAGTAAATGTAAACTCAATAGTACTTACCTCCCTTGCTGGAAAATACGGAAAAGTTACACAACTTAGATTTGTTTTTCACAAAGTATAAAACAGAGTCAACTAAAGCCACTTCTTTTTTCCCTTGAGGGAGACACTGTAAGACGTCTATGCGAGTCGAGGCACTAATGCTGACAGGATGGTAGTTGCTGTGCTATAACAATTAAATACAAAACAGCAAAGAGTTTATTAGTCTGTTATTTTTCATTGCGAGTTTAGTTGTTGGATATTTTTGTGCTCAACAGGTGTCATCCTCGTAAACTAACAGAATCAAACGAAAAAAAAATTATAACCAAATTAAACACTCGCTGCAATTCAATTTTACTTGCTAACTATGGTAATCTGCTTTAAATCCTAAAATCTTATAATATCGTGGTGATATGATGTTCAATCAACATTGCTTTGGGTCGAATTTGAATATTCTGAAATGATGATAATATCGGGAAATAACGCGACATGACGTGACAAAATAACTGTGAAATAACGATTCAGTGTGACATGAAACCATAGCTCATATCGATACAAAACGATATTTAATACATTAGACGATTTAAATATGCGATAGTGAATCTAATATTGAGGACATCTGGATTTTAATTATACACTACGATATGAACTAATATTTAACGCCGATATAGCAGGATATTCAAACAATATCGTGAATTCCTGGTGATATCGATTTGACACGATATTCAACTAATAATTTGAATTTCTTGGAATACATTTGCATAATGGGACTAATGCAGTAAAAGGGCCAATAATGAAAAATATCACCTCAAGTAGAATAAATATCTGAAACACAAATGCGCAAAGTCTATGTGGAAAAAGCCCGCAACCAAACTTGTTTACCTGCTGCAATAATATCTCTTATTGGATCATCCGGGCTATAATACAAATAGGATAGACTCCCCGACTTCTAAAAATTTTATATACGCTCCTCAGATATTGATTCTTCAACTCAGAGCAAAGTCTCACTAATTGGTCATGACGCAATCTCCAATTTGGCAGATTACACCAATTTGGCTGGTTATCTCACTTTATAAATCCTAACCAGTTCCCTAAACCCCTCAGCAACCTCTGGGAAAACAGTATTCAGAGATTACTTTTCTCCTAGTCTTTAGACTACCAAATATGCAAATAAGCAAGGTATGCAAATTAATTTTTATTTCGATGTTCAAAATAAAGCTAATACCACTAAGAAGCAGTTTTTGGTAAGAATACCAAGTTCTTAAACAACAAAGTATGGTGTTGCAATTCACAGATATATTCGCATTCCCTATAGGCTATTTTTAATAGTCTCAGCCTGGATTAAATGGTGGTGTATGTATCTATCCAATAGAAACCCCTGTTGAATAGATATATAATATATAAGCCTATTGGGGGCTACAAAAATAACCGCTGATAAGCAGTTCAGACTTCCAGGAAAATTCCACGAAAATTTTGAAACCTAAATCACTCCCAATAGTTAAAATTACGCCTCGGTTTAACTTAAAAAAAAAATGCGAAGCAGGGGTATGAAAACAGGTTTAGAATGCCATGCTAGATAGTTGGGATGGATCAGGGGAGGACATGACGTGTGTGTAACAAAGGAAAATAATACCTGGTATCGAAGCTGTCTTAAACTCCGATTCGGTTACCCCTTTGTATTGGTGCAGCTGAAGAAGTAGGACTAGGGACTTGACTTTATACCAACTGTAAATTCGATACTATCTCTACCTGGAAAACAGGTAAGAATGTACATATTAATCACAAAGGAACTTCTTTCATTTTCTCTGTCATCAACTTTATGTCACCAGTATCTTCTACCTGGAAAACAGGGAAAGATCTACACAGTAAATATAAAATAACTTATGTTATTTCAGCACTGAGTTGCAGAATAAAAATGAACAATGTAGGTTCTTTCTGTATATTCTGAAATAAGCATGTAAAATTGCCTTGTTAGTAAGTAAAGTTAATTAAGCTTTTAGAGAAGAGGCTAAAGACTAGACGGAACTACATCATCCAAAATTATTTGCTGTTGATGACGAGACTCAAACTCATTAATAATTTTTATTTTGTGTTAGGTGTGTTCAAACGGAAAATGAATGCAATTCGTCGCTCAGTTAAGTGACTTTTTCTGGCTTCTCTTAAAGTTGATAAATGTACTAACCTACGGTAAAGATACATATTTACAAATATCAAGGCAAAATAGTGTTTTATAGATAATAAAACATTGTAAAACAAAACTACAGTCCAAAACACTACAAAACCAACGATCGTAGAACTCAGCTGTTAAACATCAACACTTGTTCACGTTTTGGATTATTTGAGCTGAACGCTGAGAATATCATCATTCTTAAAGGAAGAAAGGTTTTATTTGTACTACAAATTTATATTTTCGATCAATGGCAGACTCTTCTGACCAAAAATGTCAAGACTAACTCAAATTAAATAGATTACATGGATTAGAATCATTATAAACATATGGTTTTGTGTCTGATTTTAAAATATTCGACTGTTCAAGAGATGTAACAAGCCCATTTGTTTCTTTTATTTATTAGAAAGGCTCGCAAATTTTAACGTATCATTTAATAGTAAGTGGATAATACCTTTTCAAATGCTTATATAGTGTAAACCTAAATTGATCCAATATTCCAGGCCAACGAAATCTATTTGGCATGGTGCCAGACAGTCGGGGGAAAGAGCAACTGACTTTTCCTGCAAGAAATGGAAAACAAGAAGCTCCGAAGTAGTAGGCCTGGGTTCATCCCTACTCAGTGGAAAAATTTTGCTACAAGAAGAATACCCGTGCAGTAATGCCCATATTATACTTTGTGTTGAAGGGACTAGTCAACTATATGGTAGGAGAAAACGAAGCATTAGTGATGTTATATTGAGTGAAAAGGAATACTTTGATATTTTAGAAGATGACCATAGACAAGTGTAATAACTTTAATGTCTTCTGCTTTGCTGATACTCATAGTTCGACATAATGAACATTCGCATATCAGTATTATTACTTCAGTTTTTGTCAATAGTATTGATTTTTACTAGGTGCTAAAGGGTTAATTTTTAATATAAGTTACAGTTTTCACTGCCAGGATCTAATCATTGACTTTTTAAGTGCCAAAATTTTTACTTTTAATTATTTTTTGTCATGTGACTTGATTAATATGTTGTAAGCTACTTAATTGATACAGTTTTGTGTTTGCAGAATAGAAGCCAGATATGTTTAAAAAAGCTCTGACATATTTTTAACGTCATTAAACCAAAACCGATCGACCCATAATGAGAAGTTCATTTGGGGCTCCATTTTTTTTTTGGAGGGGGGGGGGGTGGACATAAAATGAAATCTTGGAAATATCTTATAGACAGAATGCAGGATCTGGCAGGATGCATACATATTCAGAACTTTTGATAGTTCTTTTGACTGTTCATGTATCCCCCTGTATCCTTTTTGGAAAGCTCTCAAATTAAAATTACCCTGCTTTGCATGCTTACCAGAAAAGAGACGAGCAAAAAAATTGGATAGATCGATAGACTGTATAGAATTAAATAGAATTGGTTGTAAGCCTCAGTTGTTAAATACCGTATGTCATTAATTTTTAAGTCACTGTTGCAAAACTGATTGGAACAATAAAAAATGGGGGGGCTTACGGCTTTATTTTACTTTAGTAAATATAAATGGATACAAGATAATTGAGAGAAAAGAGAGAGAGAGAGAGAGAGAGAGAGAGAGAGAGAGAGAGAGAGAGAGAGAGAGAGAGAGAGAGAGAGAGAGAGAGAGAGAGAGAGAGAGAGAGAAAGAGAGATTGAACGTGAGAGTGAAGGAGTGAAAGAGACGGAAAGAGAGAGAGAGAGAGTGAAAACAAAGCAAAATTCGGTGGTTAGATGAGTTACAAATTAAAAACAATTTTTGTTAAATAAGAACGCCTGTTTTCTTAAAATCGGAAGATTATAAGGAATAAAGCAAAGTCTCGCATAAATTACGACTTCAGTTCATTTTACTTGCGACAGAAAAATTGCATGGTAAAATTAATTTTTAAAAGAATGACGTCGCTCTCCCCCCCTAAATTTCCAATTTGATTATTAAATTTTAGTTCGTGCTGCGAGTTTAAATTGACCAAAATGACTAGTCTGAGGTTCTAGATTTAAATGCACCTTAGATTCTTTCTTGTTTTCTTCTTAAATGAGATGTTAGGTCCATGAAAACCAAAGGCGGGTTGTTTCACCCCTTTTTTGCTCTAGATACAGCAGTGGGACCTGATTATGACTCATTAAAACAGGCAACTCAGCTGCCTTATCTTTGAAGCAACATGGAGATAACTAGTAGATTCACCCCTTCTTTAGAATGTCAATGGATGACTTAAATGCCATTTTGGCATAGTGAGGAGGGAGGCTGGAATTCAGAATTGTATTGAATGTACCTGGTATCTTAGCAAAGGATCAAGGATTTTGAGGGCAATGGTCTCCTCACTAGGTGGATGGCATTCAGACAAGATTTGCGTGAAGCAAGTGTGGCATGGCGGAGAAACATGTAACCACCATTTAACAGAACACTATTGAGAACAAGGACAACCGATTTTAGCCTGAAATATAGAGTTTTATGATGTTTTAAACGGAAGGGTGATGACATCTGTTTACTATGGCCTTATGGAGCCTATGACTAGCTGCTTTTCTGATATTAATTGGACCTTTATCATCAGCAATTCTTTTTGCGCTTTGGAGCAAGTGTATTTCAGATTGGGAATATGTTAAGCAGAAGATATTTTCAGTCTCCATACAATGATCCATGAGGCAAAGGGTATTGCGCACAACTAGGCAAATAAAATTTATTTGAACTTTTCAGTTAGAAAAGACTTCATAAAACTAGAGTAAGAGTAGGGGAAACCTAGGTTAATTGTTATCTCCGGAAGTTTATCATGGAGTACATTTACATATGCATGTGATCAATCAACCAGGGCAACCATTGTGAAATGTTAATTTTTGTCAGAGGTGCTAACATAATTTTACAGGAGGGGGGGGGTAATATTTCCTATGGAGCTATGGCCTTTTGTGAAGTCTGTTTGCTCTTTTGTAAGGATATTGTTGATTTCAGCTGAACATTCAATCCTTGATAGGATTTTCCTTCAAAGAGTTTGCTAAAAGTAGGTAGGACAGAGATAGGCCTGTGAGATAGAATTAGTGGATGGTTTAAAGGCATTCTGGACAGGAAACACAAGAGTAATCTCCGAAGGATATGGAAACTAAACGTTTTTTCAAATGAGATTTAAAAACTCAGTAGGGTATTATACATGACACCTGGGGTCTCATAGACCCACTTAATTTGTGTTAGTGGGTGAAAGGGGGGGCAGAATTTTACTAGCGATGATTGGAGAACCATTCAGGAAGACGTCATGTTTATGGCCACCAGATGGCTGCTTTCCATCGTTGAATGATGAAGCCGTGAATTTTTGAAAATGGGGTTCTAAAACTTGGACTGCATGCAAACCTTTTTGTTTTACCTACGTATTGGTCTTACTTGGCACATGTCTACTCACAGAAAATTGCTGGTGAAGATTATGGGTTCTTTTGAAACAACTGGCGAGGATTCCTATTAGCCTGTACAGTAACCATACGCCCCTCATTCCATTGATTATTAGGTCCCTTCGAGCTATTGTAAATTTTACCTAGTTTGAGGTATGGTAAAATAGCTGCCTGTAACAGGATTATTTCAAGATTAATTTCAATAGAATTGACATCCAAATTTATTGAGACATAACTGAAATCCACTTCATTCAAGATATCTCGAAAAAGGTGCCAGTTGCCTTTACAAAAAGCTTGGCTTAAGAATGTTGCATGAACCTTAAACGAATGTTGATGTAGCAGAGTGATCTGAGTGTTTTCTGTAGCAACCTAAACAGTTTAAACAGCATATAAGGCCATCAAGCCTCAAAACCTTTTAACAATGTTTGTGAGACTGTTCCTTGTACATTACAAACGTTGTCGCTGACAGGAAAAGTGGTTTGGCTATGACTATTTTACTTCCCACACCAAAGAGCGTTGAAACTATTGGTAAAAGTAAAAATTTTGGCTGCAATCCAATAAAATAATAAATCAATAATCTCATTTGTCTAATGCCACTTGAAATATATTTCACGAAGACCCCAGACATTACGCTACAAGTGGCACTGCAGGTTTTATTTTCTCTTATCTTTCCGTATTAGTTCATCAAAGATCTGAGTTACCAGTTTCCCAGTTTTTCTTAGCTGAACGATTAGCAGGCTAGACTCTAAATCATTTGTCCGTGAGGACCTGAGTTGGAGTCCTGATGTTATTTGATTTGGAATGGGGGTCAGTGGTGTGACTCTGTAAGCTCAGCCAGAGTCAGCTCTAAATGGGTACCTGGAGAAATATGGGGAAGGTAAACAGGAATGGTGTGCGAAACCATAGTATGGATGACCCGCAACCCCCATTTCAATTCCTGGCTGAAGGGCCATGAAACGGAGATCAGCACCGTCGTTAGGGATTGTAAAGTCAAATGTTGTATTCTTTACCATCTCTATTACCAGTTTTCCATACTCTTTGACCTGACAAAATTTCATTCTCCATTATTGAGTGGTAAATCTAGATATTGTTCTTTTTGCTTTATTGATGATTTACATTTGAGGGGATAACAATTTATTACCGTAATGCTGACCTGCATTACCAAATAGCTTGTTTCCAAAGATAATCTCAAAAAGACATTTGTATGTGCTACAAAAGACAATCGTCGCTGAATAGTATGAGGATGGGCATCAGAACTCTTCTGGACGTTAAAAAATTCCTTATTCCTGGAGTAATTGTTCACTATTTCTAGCTGGTGATTTTTATAATTCATAAATCTTTGGTCTATCCCAACTATGAATCGGGCTACGACACTAGCTCATTGGAGACCCCCCTGGGGGGTAGTCTTTATCATACCCCTAGGGTAGTTTCGGCAAATCGTCTTTAAGCATAGCTTAGCTTTAAATTTAAGCTCTGTGATTTAGGTATTTTTGACTTGGAAAATGGCGTAAATTTGAATAATCAGTATGCTATTATTACTGAATGTGTTCGCATTTGGGGGAGGGACTGCAGAAAAACTTCTTAAATCCTTTTAAGAGAATTCTATTTCTTGTTGACATTTTTTTTAAGTTTCCAGGAAATTCTCTCTCCCCCGCCCCTAGTTAGTGGACGTTTTGTTGAGATTTGTGCCACCTGGAAGCATTTTTAGGTGCATGCAATTGTTTGAAGAGATCTAAGCTGTTTTCTATTTATGGTTTTCCTCAGGAGAAAAATATTTTTCATTATTTTTTACGAATATTTAACCCAGACATTTGTTTTGTATTTATGTCTTTTAGTGAAACTTTTGGACACCATATTCGAATATCAGACGAAGTTAGTACTTTTCTGAGCTGAGAAAATACAACAGATTTGGACTAAGAGCCGACCTGTGAGCTTTTCTTGGCTGATAGCAGATTTGATTTCTGAGCCCTTTAAGACTGTTTTGTTATTTATGAATGTGGGGCATCCCTTCCCGTGTTTTCCCTCAGGTTTCTCCAGGCACCCATTTAGAGATGGTTCGACTCTGGCTAAGCTTACAGAATCACACCACTGACTCCCGTTTCAAACTAAATAAACAATGATTACAGGACTCAACCCCTGTATTCAGGGATAAAGGATTTCAAGTCTAGCAAGCCAACCACTGAGATAGGATGGTTTTTGCTTGTATTCATACAAACCCTGTCTTACAAAAAAAGAAATGGAAACAAAAAGGTTATTCCCGTTCATTCCTTGTCTGCATCAATTGTTTTTCATTGTTATCCTCAACTGCAATAGGCCTTAAGAGATGGCCAGAATAAACATTTTTAACCTGAAAGGGCTGATCTAATCAATGGAGATAAATTTTACGCCCTCTTTCTAGCTAGTTTTTTTTTCTTAAGGTTATGCGTGTTTGGGTTTCACGCCCACTTTCTAACTAGTTGTTTTTTTCTTAAGGTTATACGTACTGGAACAACTGCTAGAACTTTAAGTTCCTTAATGTTTTACGTCTTAGCAATACAAGTTATTTTCTTTGATAGACCATGTTTTTCACAAATTGAGAATATTTTCCAAGAACGTATGCGCCTTCTCTCATGAAGCGCGAAATTTTTTTATTTTGTGTAGCTCGTTATGCTTAAGGGTGATTTTGATAGCTCATTACACTTTAGGATTGATTAATGACAGATAAGAGCTAGTTGGTTATGAATGCTGTTTACATACTTCACAAATAAAGTTACAATAATAACAGTCTCCAGTAAAATTTTGTTTAACTTATTTTATTCTGTCAGGCACGCGAGGAGGATTATGCTTCAGGAAGGGTTACAACTTCAAAAAAAAAGGTGCAAAAAAAAAAGGCTGAATTATTTTGAAGACAACAAATAACAAGCCATAAAAATTTTGCAAACCTTGCGGACCTGAACCCCCTCCCTTCCTACACACATGCCTGGATTTATTGAGTCTTGTTTTTATTTTTGCCTTGTTATTAAAATTTAAGTTGCTTGTCTTCATTTGTATACTCTTGTGAGGTTTTTACTCGCTTTATTTTCTTGCTAAAAGGAAAGGACATGCTAAAAGGAAAAAGGAAAGGAAGACAAGATTTCCTTCTAAGATAAGTAGTAAAGGTACTAAGCTACCACAGCGCAGACATACAATTGAAATGATTTCATTTTGTCGCTGCTGCATAGAAGAAAAGAAAATGAACATAAATAAATCTTTAGATGCTAGGCAGCACTGGTGATTTTTTGAACGGAAGTTTAATTTTAAATGTATTTGCTATGGTTGTTCTTTTACTTTTTAGTTTAAATAGTCATAGTCAATTCAAAATGAACAATAAATTATAATTAAATCACGCTATATAAACAAAAACAATGCATAAATTCAAAAAATTTGTTTCTGCCATCCCTTGCTAGCTTCTTTGTCACCCGATTCATTATTCCCTATTTCCCACACTCCACAATATTTGTTTTAGAAATGAAATTTTCCTTTAAGACTAATAACAGCAATTTGTTTTAAAATAGCATTTTAATATTAAGACTAATCGAGATAATAGATTCCATGGCTGAATCAGTTAGAAATGGAAATATTTTCTCACTAGCCAGTTTATGTATAATGGGCTAATTACTTTTTGGTTACTATGGTTCGTGGTTCGTCCTTTACTAGGCCGCAGCTACCACTGCAACCAGGATTTTTAGACTTAAAGATGCTGTAGATAAAGTTTTCAGTGCAGAAAAGTGTGGTTTCAGGAAGGGAAGAGGATGTGTCGACCAAATTTTAACTCTTAGATTAGTAATTCAGAAGTACCTGAGTCATCAGACCCCTTTAGCCCTCAATTGTGTAGATTATGAGCTAGTGTTTGATTCAGCCGATATAAATTAAGAATGTCAGAACAAATGAGAATAAATGCTTCGTAAATAAACAAAAATTATAATATTTTTGATTCAGAACTAACAAAGTATTACATATTTTATTTTCTCTGTGAGGAGAACTGGTTAATAAGCAATGACGTAATTAGGCACCCATACGATTCTATTCAAAACAATGGTGTGATCTGTCCTCTGTATTACCTCATCACAAAAATTCTGAGACCTAAAAACAAAAAGAGTAGGCCCAATAGTATTAAAGTTGGTCAGCATATGGTTGTGCTGATAGGCGAAGCCTGATTTAGTGTTTATTAATCCATCCTATTAAAAGTGAAAAAGAAAGTATTAGACAGGTAGGATTCAGAGGAAAGAGCTGAGTTGTCAAACCGAAAATTTTTGTTAGCTTTAAACATAGATAAGTATCACCAAAATGCAAATAAAAAGCCAAGTGAATTTAGTTAAAAGGAACTTCTGTGTAAAAAAAATTTCAAAGAAAAATAATCGACATTTATCAAAAGGTGACCAGTAATAAAGTCAAATTATAAACAAACTTAAAACGAGCTCAAATCGCAATCAATGAATAAGTGAAACATAAAGCAAGCAAAAATAACAAAAATAATCAAGTGAAACTTAAAACGAACAAAAACTACTGGAAACAGTAATAGGGCTAACTCACACGTCTTCAAAAGGCCACGAAACTTGCAGGAAACTTTAATGGGGGAGTTGAACTAAAAAACATTAAGTGTATTTTGGTTTTCAAAATGGCGTATTTGGAATATCTCAGCAACGGCTAATCTTATCAAGTTGAAACTTTCAAGGAATATTAAGAGAAGCACTGAACTGAAACAAGAGTCATTATGTACATCTAGATTGTCGAAAAGGAGAATCTGCAATATCCCAGGAACTGCTAAAGTTAATAATTTGAAGCTTTTAAGGAATAGTAGAAGGCTAGAGGTGTATTCCTGCGGGAAATTCCTATGTAGAACCTGCAATTCCTTTTTTTCGAGGGGTCTTTAGCTTTCCCCGGTATGGTGTAGCTTTACTGTCGCATTTTCTTGCTAAGTGCCATTTTTCATGTATCTAAGACTAGACGCTAAAGCTTCCTTCACAGACAAAATTTTTACTTTCCAACCCTCTCTAGAATATGTCATAGTCCATCAAATTTGAGAATCCAACTTTTAACTTTTATCGGGGGGCATCAAGTTACAGTTTTTCCCAAGTTTGTTTTCTGCACGTACAGTCAAAACCATGCATTTTATAAAAATCTCCCAGGAACTCCCCTGTTGTTTTCAATATTATTTCCAAAATACCTCCCAGAGACAATGCTTACCAGCTCACACCTTGTATATGAAACTCCCAACATCTGGAAAATTCACTAACTCAGAAGCCTCTTGCGAAAACATTTTGGGATTTGGTCATTTTTTCTGAAGGCCCTTAAGACGGGAGAATCTATTTATTTATTTTCAGCTTTTTTTCTTCCTTATTTTTTTCGAGAGCTTTATGTTTTACCGTGGGATATACGAACATCTTACGAAAGATCTATCTGAGGGAGACCCCGCCCCTTCAACCAGCCGATAAGGGAGGCTTTTCAGAAATAAGAAATTTGTTTTTAGTGTTTTACAATAGTGAATTTACAGGGGTTTTCGAACCCTTTTCCGTTTTGCTCAATTTCAGAAGGCTTTTAAGAATCCTCCCGGGATTTCGTATGTATTTTCAGATTTTTTTTTATTCCTTAGCATTTTTTTCAAAAGTTTTATGTTTTATCTCGGGATATACAAACATCTTACGAGAGATCTATCTGAGGGAGACCCCGCCCCTTCAACCAGCCGATAAAAGAGGTTTTTCAGAAATATGAAATTTGTTTTTAGTGTTTTACTATAGTTAATTTACAGGGCATTTCACACAGGTTTTCGAACCCCCTTCCGTTTCGCTCAATTTCAGAAGGCTTTTAAGACGGGAAGATTTTTTTGTATTCCTTGGTATTTTTTCAAAAGTTTTATGTTTTATAATGGGATATACGCACATGTTGCCAGACATCCCAACCTTTACAGCGCACTTCAAAAGGGGGGGGAGAAAGGGCTCAGGGAAAGCCGTACCCTTTCGACCAGCCAATAAAGCGGACTTTTTAAAGAATTTTTTCGGATAGAACAGACTTGGCTTATGCAGCTTCGTCTTAGGGCGATAATCATTCTAGGTTTTGACCCTACTTTCGTTTTTCTTATTTTGTTTCTTTTCATGGATTGGCAATTTCTGGACTCACACTCCTGAGTTTTCCACACATATGAGGCTCTTTCCCCATATCACTCTGCTTCAGAGTGCCTTTTTTGGGAGGGCTTTGGGGGCATCATTGACTCTCATAACTTTTCCTCACATGCAGGACCCTTTTCCCCATCACACGACTTCATTTACTGATTTTATAATATTTTTCCTTCTTTTACTTTTTTTTTTATCTTGCCTCCCCATCAATCTTTTCAAGCAAATTTGGACCACAAATACTATTCGTCTTATGCTCTTTCAGTTTGTTTTAATATAAAACTTTTTCCGAATTTTATTATGTTTTGATTGATCAAACTCAGATTTTTGGAGTTCGTCTTAGGGCACTAACCCTTCTAGGATTTGAGAGTTTGACCGTATTTTCCGTTTTCTTGAATATCAAGCTTTTCTGCCGATTTAAAAAAAAATTATTTTTGGATTGATCAAACTCAGATTTTGGAAGTTTGTCAACTCAGATTTTGGGAAAACATCTTAGGGTGCTACTGGTTTCTAGAGTTTGAGAATTTGACGGTATTTTCACTTTTTTTTAATATTAAACTTTTTTGATTTTTATTATTTTTGGATTGATGAAACTCACATTCTGGGAGCTCGTCTTAAGTTACTAACCCTTTTAGGGTTTGATAGTTTAACCATAATTTTATTTTCTTTATTAGCTTTTGCTGATTTTATTATTTTTGGATTGATCAAACTCACATTTTGGAAGTTCGTGCTAGAGCTCTAACCCCTATAGGTTTGACCATGTTTTCATTTAACATAATATAACACTTTTTTCGATCTTCTTATTAACTTTGGAATATTGGATTGATCAAACTCAGGTTTTGGGAGTTTGTCTTAGGACATTAACCATTCTAGAGTTTGGCCGATTTTTCATTTTTCTATAATATAAAATTTTTACAATTTTAATTTTTGGTTCGATCAAACTCAGGCTTTAATTGCTTCGTCTTAGGGTGCAGACCCATCTAGGCTTTGATAGTTTATCCCTCTTTTCATTTTCTTTAATATAGGTTTTTTTTCCAATATTATTTTTATGATTGTTCTAACTCAGGTTTGCTACTTTGTCATAGTTGTTTCTTCAATTATAAGCTTACTCCAACACCAAGCAATGCTTTTCAAAAGGCTTTATTATATTATTTCGGAAAAAGTTCCTTTCTTAATATCCCTCCTAAACCCATTTTTCAAGTTGGAACACAAATCTTTTTTACACTCCCAGCAGTACTTTTTGACTTCATGGATACCCCAACACCAAGCAATACTTATCAAAAGGTTTTCATTATATCATTTCAGAATAAGTCATTTTCTTTATATTCCTCTTAATCCCGTTATTTCAAGCTGGAGTACACGTCTGTTTTCACTCACAACACTACTTTTCGACTTTATGCATACCCTGACACCAAGCGATAATTTTTAAAAGTCTTTACTATATCATTTCAAAACAAACTCTTTTCTTAATATTCCTGCTAAACCCCTTTGGTTCAACTTGGAGTACACATCTTTTTTCCACTCCCAACATTAATTTTCGACCTTATGTATACCTTAACACCAAACATTACTTTTCGAAAGGCTTTATTATATCATTTCAGAACAAATTCTTTTCTTAATATTCCTCCTAAAGCCTTTTTTCAAGTTGGAGTACACACCATTTTCACTATCAACAATAATATTCGACTTTATGCATACCCCAACACCAAACAATACTTTTCAAGTTCTTTTCTTAATATTCCTCTTAAAACCGTTTTTGATATTGGATTACACATCTCTTTTTCACTCCCAACGTTACATTTCGACTTTATACATACCTTTACAGAGCAACACTTTTCAATGGGCTTTATTATATCATTTCATAACAAGTTCTTTTCTTGATATTCCTCTCAAAACCGTTTTTCCAATTGGAATACGCATCTTTTTTTCACCTTCAACATTACATTTTGACTTAATGCATACCACGACACTGAACAATACCTTCAAAAGGCTTTATTATATCATTTCTGAACAAGTTCTTTTCTTAATACTCCTCCTAACTCCATTTTTTAGGAGTATATCTAATGATACAACAATACAGACATGATACAGACATGAACAGGATTTATATGATTTTTGCGTGAAAAACTATACCAGACACTTCCGAAAAAAAAATGAAATACTAAAATTGAAAAAAGGAAAATTAATTACACAAGTACTGAAAAATGTAAAATCAAAATACCAATATTGAAAAAAACTAAGATCTAAACACTTAAACATTAAAAAAAAAATTCAATACACTAGAACGTAAAAAAAAACAACAAAAATGAAACGCTTATTTTGTATGAAGAGGTCATTTTAACCCTCTTATTGGCTGGCCGAAGCCCAGAGCCCTCCCGAAGTGGCTGGGCGCAGGCCGGACTCCCCGCAGTAACCGGTCGAGGATCGGCAACCCTTTCGGACTGGCCTGGTTCCACCGCAGCGGGCAGGCAGTAGGGGTTAAAATGACCGTTTCAAAAAAAATAGGTGTTTGGTTTTTTTACATTCTATTGTATTGAATTTATTTTTTTTTTAATGTTTTGGCGTTCGGATTTTTCTTTTTTTCAATATTAGTGATTTTATTTTTACATTTTTCAATATTTGTATAATGAATTTTTGTTTTCAATTTTAGCATTTCATATTTTTCAAGTTTCTGGCATAGTTTTTCACGCAAAAATGATACAAAATCCTGTTCATATGCTGATATTGGTGCATCATAAGATATACCCTTAAATAAAAATGGAGTTAGGAGGAATATTAATAAAAGAACTTGTTCTGAAATGATATAATAAAGCCTTTCGAAAAGTAATGTTAAATGGAAGGCAACTAACACCCCTTCTACGCCCACCATTTCCCCAAACTCATCTAATTAAAATTTTGAGATAATCTTTTTGTTCCACGCAGTCTAAAGCTCAGAATATTATACCTTTGAGCAGGACACTCCCACCACAGACTTCAGGGCAAGGGTATAAGTTATGCCCTGGAGGCATATAAGTTTTTATTGAAATCTGTGTCCTAAAATCTTGAAGAAGGGCCTATTCAATTGGATATTCAAAGGTCTAGTTTCCTTTTTAATAGTCGAAATTGATTTGAGGGCAACTAACCCCCCTCTCACGCCCACCTTGTCCCCAAACACATCCAATAAAAATTTTTAGATAGCCATTTTGTTCAGTTTAGTTGATTTCCAAATAGAAATTATGTTTTTGAGTAGGACAGTCCCCCACAGCCCTCAGGCCAAGGGTTGTAAGTTATGCCCTAAGGGCATATATTGTTTTTTATAGAAAGCGTTGTCGTAGAAACTTCAAAAAGGGCTCATTCAATTGCAAATTGAAAGGGCTACTGCCCTTTTTAATAGTCGAAAATGATTAGAGGGCAACTAACCCCCTCTGACGCCCATTTTTTCCCCAAACACATCCAATCAAAATTTTAAGATAGCCATTTTGTTCAACGTAGTTCAAAGTTCTGGAAATTAGGTCTTTGAGGATGGCACCCTCCCCCACCAGCCCTCAAAGCAACGGTTGTAAATTATGCCCTTGGGGCACATAAGGTTTTTATAGAACGCGTTGTAGTAGAAACTTCAAAAAGGGCTCAATCGATTGGAAATTGAAATGGCTAGTGCCCTTTTTAATAGTCGAAAGAGATTGGAAGGCAATTGACATCCCTTCCATGTCCACTACTTCCCCAAAAACATCCAATCAAAATTTTGAGATAGCAATTTTTTTCCACGCAGTTTAAAGTTCAGGAAATTATGCCTTTGATTAGAAAACTCCCCCCCCACAGTCTTCAGGGCAAAGTTTGTAATTTATGCCCTGGGGGCATATAAGTTTTTATTGAAATTTCTGTCGTAGAAACTTGAAGAAGGGCTCATTCGATTGGAAATTCAAAGGGATAGTGTCCTTTTTAATAGTCTCGAAAGTGATTTGAGGGCAACTAACCCCCCTCTCTTGCCCACAATTTCCCCAAACACATCCAATCAAAATTTTTAGATAGCTAATTTATTCAACGTATTTGAAAGTCTTGGAAATTAGGTCTTTAAGGATAACAATGCCTCCAACCCCACAGCCCTCAGGGCAAGGGTCGTAAGTTATGCCCTGGGGGTATATAAGGTTTTAGTAGAAAGCGATGTTGTAGAAACTTCAAAAGGGCTCATTCTATTGGAAATTGAAAGGGCTAGTGCCCGTTTAATAGTCGAAAGTGATTGAAGGGCAACTAACCCTCCTATCACACCCACCATTTCCCCAACCACAAACAATCAAAATTTTGACATATCCATTTTGTTTAACGTCATCGAAAGTTCTGGAAATTAGGTATTTTAGGATAATAACCCCCTCAGAGCCATCAGTGCAAGTGTTGTAAGTTATGCCGTGGGGGCATATAAGGTTTATATTGAAAGTGTTGTTGTGGAAACTTCAAAAGGGCTCATTTGATTGGAAATTGAAATTGCCTTTTTTAACAGTCGAAAGTGAATGGAGAGCAACTAACCCCCCTCTCACACCCACTATTTTCCCAAACACTTTCACTCCCAATATTGAGACAGCCATTTTGTTCAACGTAGTTGAAAGTTCCGGAAATTATGCATATAATGATCACAAACCCCCCAGAGCCCCCAGGGCAAAGGTTGCAAGTTATAGCCTGGGGGCATATAAGGTTTTTATAGAAAGAGTTGTCGTAAAAACTTCAAAAGGGGCGCATTCAATTGGAAATTGAGAGGGATAGTGCCCTTTTCAATAGTTCAAAGTGATTGGAGAGTAACGAACCCCCCGCGCCCCCCCACCATTCCCCCAAACACATCCAATCAAATTTTTCGGATAGCCATTTTGTTAAATGTAGCAAAAACATCTGGAAATTAGGTCTTTGAGGATGACACTTTCCTCCCCCCGCCAGCCCTCAGGGCAAGTGTTGTAAGTTACGGCCTGGGGGCATATAAGGTTTTTATTGAAAGTGTTGTCGCAGGAACTTCAAAAGGGCTCATTTGATTGGAAATTGAATGGGCTAGTGCCTTTTTTAATAGTTAAAAGTGATTGGAGACAGACCAACGCCCCTCTCACGCCCACTATTTTCCCAGACACTTTTAATCAAAATTTTGAGATATCCATTTTGTTTAACGTAGTCGAAAGTTCTGGAAATTAGGTCTTAGAGGATGACAACCACCGTCGCAGCCCTTAGGGTAAGGGTTGTAATTTATATCCTGGGGGCATATAAGGTATTTATAGAAAGCGTTGTCGTAGAAACTCAAAAAGGGCTCATTTGGTTGGAAATCGAAAGACCTTGTGCCCTTTTCAATAGTCGAAAGTTATTGGAAGGCTTGACAATTTTATAGTAAAGACCGATGTGGGTATAATGTATTATTTTGTCGTAGGAACTTCAAAAAGGGCTCATTTGATTGAAAATAGAAAGGGCTGATGCCCTTTTTAATAGTCAAAAGTGATTGAAGGGAAACTAACCCCCTACCAAACCTACCATTCCATTTGCCCATTATGTTTAAAAACTAAATGTTGCCCTTAGATTAAATCAAAATGCACTGTGTTAATGCTAATTCCCAATAAGGCATCTCAGCAGTATCCCAAGAACGACTGAGGGTGTTATGTTCAAACTTTCGGGGCCACTTCTGTACTTAAAATTTAACAAATCAAAATAGCGTAAGCGTATCCAAGCTATCAAAGAAAGTAAACAGATTTTTTTGCGAATGGAATCAAGTTTTCCATTTCAGGTCAACTAGAGGAGGTATGAAACTAAATTAAACACTACTATTTGTGTCCAGATTTTTAAAAGGATGTAAGTTGTTAAAAATTGCTGAAAATTTTTCTCCAGCATACAAATAGCAGGGCAAACTATAAAGTCTTAAAAAAAACGAAAAGATTTAAAGTATTATTTTCTTTTTCCCTGAAAAGACTATGTCAATATAAAACGAACAGAAATTAATTGAAAAAAACTTTTTCAGAAAATAAGTTTTTCAATGAAAAGTAAAGACCTCCATTAAACAAAAAATGAGCCAAAATAAAATCAAATATTCTACCAAGCGTGAAACTACCACAAATCAGCATTGATAAATAAATGAAACCCAAAACAAACAGCAAATCAATGGAAAATTGCTTAGAAGTAAAAAATATTGTTGATTCAGTTGTTATCTCTAAAATGAGGGCTATCACAGGATGTATTGTATTGTGTCACTGACAACATGAATGATTTTGCAATACCAGATAGAACATCATTCATGAAATTCTCGGAAACATGACAAGAAATTCTCGGGGTCCCAAAATAATTCAAAGTCTCAAAAAATTCTTAGTTACAAAAATAAAAAATAAAATAATATTAAAAATAAGTCCCCAAAAAAACCGTAAATTTCATAAGATCAATGGAAATCAGCTTAGAAGCTAAAAATGTTGTTGACTCAGTTGTTATCTCCAAAGACCAGATGGAAGGGCTGTCACAGGATGCATCGTATTGTTTCACTGACAACAGGAATGATTACGCGATACCAGATAACGCATCATTCTTGAGTCGGAAACATGCCAAGAAATCCTCAGAAACCAGGATCCATATTCTTGGAATTATGGTAAAAAGTTTTAGCGACTCCAATAGTACATCGGAGTATGGGCTGCCACAGTATCTCAGTCTCAAAAGACCAGATATGAGGGCTGTCACACAATGTATTCTATTGTTTAACAGACATCTTGAATAGCTACGGAATACCAGATAACGCATCATTCTTGAAATTCTCGGAAACATACCAAGAAATTCTTGCTGTCCCAAAATAATTCTAAGTCCCCAAAATTTCTAAGTTCCGAAAAAACCCGTAGATTTCATAAAATTAATGAAAAACTTCTTAGTAGCTAAGAATATTGTTGACTCAGATATTATCTCAAGAGACCAGACGTGAGGGCTGTCACTGGATGTATTGTATTATTTCAATGACAAAATGAATGATTACGCAATACCAGATAACGTATCATTCTTGAAATTATCGGAAACGCTATGAAATTGTCAAAAACCAGAATGATTACGTAATACCAGATAACACATCCCTTTAGAGATTCTTTAAACATACCAAGAAATTCTCGGTTTCCCAAAATAATTCTAAGTCCCCAGAAAATTCTATGTCCAAAAAAATAAATCTAAGTCCCAAAAAACCATAAATGTCATAAAATCAATGAAAAACTGATTAGAAGTTAAAAATGTTGTTGAATCAGTTGTTGTATCAAAAGACCAGATGTGGGGGCATTGACAGCATTTATCGTATTGTTTCACCGATAATATGAATGATTACGCAATACCAGATAACGCATCATTCTTTAAATTCTTGGAAACCAGCCAAGAAATTCTCAAAAACTATGATGCATATTCTTGGAATAATGCCAAAAAGGTGTTAGAAACTCCAATAGTACATCAGAGTAACGGCAAAAAAGGTTTTAGCAACTTTAATAGTACATCAGTGTATCGGCTGCCACAGTATCCGTGTCTCAAAAGACTAGACGTGAGGGCTGTCACAGAATTTATTGTTTTGTTTCAATAACAATATGAATAATTATGCAATGCCTGATAACACATAATTATTGAAATTCTCGGAAATACATCAATAAATTCTTTGTGTCCCAATGTATTTCTAAGTCCTTGAAAATTCTAAATAAAAGCAAATGCTAAGTCTCAAAAACAAATGCATGTCACAAAATCAATGGAAAATTGTTTAGAAGGTAAAAATGTCGTTGACTCAGTTGTTATATCAGAAGACCAGATGTGAGGGTTATCACAGGATGTATTGTATTGTTTTACTGACAAGATGAATGATTACGCAATACCAGAGAACATATCATTATCGAAATTCTCGGTAACATGCAAAGAAATCCTTGGAAACCAGGATGCATATTCTTGGAAAGAAGTAAAAAAAGGTGTTAGCAACTCCAATAGTACATCGGATTATGGGCTGCTACAGTATCTGTGTCTCAAAAGACCAGATCTGAGGGCTGCCACATGATGTATTTTATTGTTTCACTGACAACACAAATAATTACGTAACACCAGATAACGCATCATTCTTGAAATTCTCGGAAACATACCAAGAAATTCTCGGCGTACAAAATAATTCTAAATCCTCCAGAAATTCTTAGTCCGAAATAAATAATTCTAAGTCTAAAAATTATATGTTCCAAAATAATTCGAAGTCCCAAGAAAATGCTTAGTCCAAAAAATTCTGTCCCCAAAAAAATGTATTGAAATGAAATTGATTTTTTTTAAGTTCTAAAAAATTCGAAGTTAAAAAAAAAATGGGGGGGGGGGGGGTTCTCAGGGCCCTGGAAGGAGGGATATGTGACTCTGATTGGGTCCTGGATGGAAATTTGGGGACCTAAACTCATGCGCAAGCCAGTTAATGGAAAAAAAATGTGCTCAGGACCATTACATTATAAAAATGATAATTAATTATCAATAATCAATAATCAGCTCGATACTATTATCGTGCAAAAAGATTACTGCCAATTGTATATTATAATATACAATTGCTGTATATTATAATATACAATATAATATACATATAAGCTGCGCACGAAGCTTAATCTGTTTTATTTGATTTAATTTTTGAATGAAGTGTTAATTTGTGAAGTGTTAATTTTAAATATTAATTTATTATCTATTGGACGAAGTGTTAATTTGTGCGGTAATTTTGATTGAAGGCCTTTGCGTAGTTGTTGTTATATAGTTTAAAATAATTTTATGGCCTGTTGGTTAGCGGTTATTATTTTTATTTATTTTTTACTCTTCGTATTCGGAGGAAATAAAAAGTTTGAATTGAATTGAATTGAATCCATATCAAAACATCTTTTACTAGACTTTATATAAGTTCAAACTCACTCAATTATTGTACAAAATACTTGGCAAACGAAATGAGAATTCTCACTTCATCTAATGGAAGTAACTTGGACGACCATTCTTTTATATCAAAATATTTGGTTGAGATAATGGGGTACTGTGCGCTCGGAATGATGGCATTGTTTCAGAGAGAATATCTGGCAGGCATTTCCAAGAATTTTTCTTATCAACCAGAAATTGCGATAACACCATGTGTCTCGTGGGATGATGGGGTACCTGTGCGCTTGTATTCGTGGCGATGTTTCAGAAGGAATATCTGGCATACATTTCCAAGAATTTCCCTTATCAACCGGAAATGGCAAGAACACTATGTGTTTCGTTGGAATGATGGGGTACTGCTCGCTTAAAGTAATAGGATACCTGTGTGCTTAAAGTAATAGGATACCTGTGCGCTTAAAGTAATAGGATACCTGTGCGCTTAAAGTAATAGGATAAATGTGCGCTTGTCCCCATCTTGGCCATACTACTAAAAAATTCAAACAATACGTTGAGCATTCTGGTTGTCAAGAGGGCATATCTGCAAATGGCAAGAACTGGTAAGGGTATTTAATTGAATGCTTTGGAGGATGAAGACCTAAATCGAAACCTACTATGCCCATCCAGTCAATCAAACTAGTACTACTAACAACTCACCTATGCATTAAGGTGCCTGAGGACGCATGCTCCTTTCCCATCATAATCTATTCCAAGCCTTCCTTTTTACACCCTCCCAAAAAGCTCCAATTTCCGTTTTTCTTTACGACGCCCTTCCCCCCCATTTGTGACGACCTCCTTTTCGTTTAGCCCTGGATGATTGACCGACAAGGACAATCTTTGGCAATCTGTCATCCTTCATCCGCAGAACGTGCACTAGCCATACCATCATTTCTCTGATTATGGCCTGTAGAAAGCGGAATTGAACCACATTGTTTATTAAACAGCACCCTAAAACAGAGCTACATTGTAACCTGTGTCAAGTACCAATTATTTTGCTTCTGTAGGCACCTGATCGCTCTTTATTAGGTTACAGTTACTACCGTAACCATGATAATATTGGTTGAGATACTCGTTTACGGATTGAATGTAATAGGTGTATTTATTTGGTAGCATTGGTAAATGTTGATTGTTATGCTCTTCTTTAAAGGCACATGCCCCATTTCGTTTAGAGCAATGTAAGTAGAAGTGTTATCCTGTTTGGGGAGCTATCCCCCTTCCACGCCCCTTTACCAAAAAGTTGTCCGAGATAGATATTTCGTTCAGCATAGTCAAAAGATCTAATAACTATGTCTTTGAGGATGACTGGTCCCCTCCCCCAGGGGAAGGGCTACACGCTATAAGCTTTGACCATTGTTTAGGTTATTGGGAAGTATGTAGACGTTTTTCAGGGGGGATTTCTCTGGCGGGGGAGGGGGCTATGTGGGAGGATTTTTCCATAAAGGATTTTTTGGTAGGGTAATGGAGTTCTCTAAGGGGGGAGCTAGATTTCCCGGCATTATTTAAAAAACGATCAGAAATTAAATTTAAAAAGAAATTAAATTCCTTACTGAAAGTAAGGAGCAGCATTAAAACTTAAAACGAACATAAATTATTTCGTATATGAGAGCGGTTGCCCCTTCTCAATACCTCGCTCCTTATGCGAATTTTTTTAGACCTTTTAAAACAGCTTATAATTCTATTTAAGCAGCCCTTGTGT
Source organism: Artemia sp. Qi Xiang Cuo (assembly GCF_049724085.1). Lineage (NCBI taxonomy): Eukaryota > Metazoa > Arthropoda > Branchiopoda > Anostraca > Artemiidae > Artemia > Artemia sp. Qi Xiang Cuo. The sequence goes on along the minus strand of NC_142802.1, from coordinate 22,994,795 downwards.
TTCAGGAGCCGTTCCTGGAACAAAAAGTCAAACTAAAGAGCGCGGCATTGAGAAGGGGGCAACCCCCCTCATATTTGTAATAGTTTCAGTTTGTTTTAAGTTTTAATGTTGCTCATTACTTTCAGTTGAAAAACTTTTCTTTTTTATTTAGTATGTTTTAGAAACAAAATTTTAAATTTCTTCGCAAGCTTTGAAATTGGTGATAATTCTCTTTGTGACTTTTTTTTACCTTGTCAGGATGGCAAGTAGATGTTCATTGTCGTAATTTCTATCTTTTGTGGTAAACTTTCTTTCAGACGTTATCCTAGAATGACAACTTTCAGTAACATCATAGACAAAGTCAGGACAGAAGAATCCTGGCAGAAAACTACGTGATACTTCATCATTCAGAAAGTTCATTATACTTACTTTTGGTAAATCATACAGACTTTTTATCATCTTGAGATAATATGACCTTAAGAAAATTATTGTTTCTAATAGCTTCCGAACACTTTCACAGGAATCTACAAATTTTTTAAAAACGTTTATTTTAGCCCCTCTTTCCATATTCTGCAGAGCCATGACACAGAGGTCAGCACCACCATTTTGGACTATGGGGTCTAGTTCCGCCTCCTTTACGCTTTTTTCCAGATTCTCTCCGTTAGCCCCATACTGCTGTAGAAAATCAGGTAGCAATCTTGTCACTAATTCCTCTAGCTTGCAAAGAAGGACTTCTTGATGTTCAGTAATGCGCTGAGCAAGTAAATCATGTACACGCCTCTGCAAACTTTTTTTACTAATAGGCAAAAATGTAATAAGGTAATCATATATTCCCTGTCGTATTCGGCACCGAAGCTTTTTTGAACGTAGTTCCACTTGTATTAAAATAGCATTAACTTCCTTATCAAAAAAATTAGATATTCTACCTGTGAAATTCCTGGCTCTTTGTTCAAGAAAACTTATAGCAAATATTAGTTTCGAAGGCAATTTCTCCAGAAGTGCTGTTTTACTAGTTTCATGATCCTCTTTGGAACGTAAAAGAGACTTTTTCCCATCCCTTTGCTCACAGCTTCCATCTTCTTCTTCTTCTTCTACAACAAGGCTGCACGTTTTGCTCTTTGATTTTCTTTCCTCTGTGGCTAATGCCCCTAGAGTCTTATTAGGATCAGACTTTCCAATAGTAGGTTCATTTTCCAACACAGATGCATTGACAACAGATTCAATTGCATCAGCCACTGAGTCTGAGGTAGCTTTTTGGGTTATTGTATCTGTTACCATTTTATCAGTCTCTGTTACCAGTTCTAGTTGTTTAGCTTTTTCCTTAGTGATTTTAGAAAACTCCAAAGCTTTGTCTAGTATTCTATAAACTCTTTTGACCTCTTTAATTTTCCTTCTTTTTGCTTGGGGCTTCTCTTTGTGCTTGCCAGTGAAATGGGAAACGTGAGGATTATGGGGACTGTGTGCAGGACTGTAAGACCAACTCTCTTCTGTAGATTTCCACATGCTGTTTTTTTCAACATGCTCTTTTTCCATTTTGTTATTTTTTCTGCATTTCTCTTCTTCAATACTATCTGATTCGTCAGAATAGCTATCAGTTCTAGACCTTTTAATTGCAGACTCATCCGAGGCACTTTCTAATTCAGAACCTTCCACAGATTTGAAGTCAAGACAGCCATGATTTTCATGGAATCCACCATGGATCGGAGAAAGATTTGGAGGAACATATGGGTCGTATGCGTCAGAATTACGGATAAAGGGGTCTGTTTCATCGTAACCCTCTCCATTGTCGATGAAGTCATATGTTCGTTTATTCTTAGGTCTTTTTCTAGGTCCTTTTTGTGATTTATGTTTCTTGGCTACTTCTAGGGGATAGTTTTCGTCTTCAATATCAGATAGGTGAGGAAAAGATCCCTTCTCTCTTTTTTCATGAGTTTTATTCTCTTTTAGAGCATTGGCAACCGGAAGTGCTGTTTTACTAGTTTCATAATTCTCTTTGGAAAGTAATAGAGACTTTTTTCCTTCCCTTTGCTCACAGCTTCTATCTTCTTCTTCTTCTTCTACAACAAGGCCACAAATCTTGCAAATCTTTGGTCCATTTTCTGATTTATGTTTCTTGGCTACTTCTAGGGGATGGTTTTCGTCTTCAATACCAGATAGGTGACAAAAAGATCCCTTCTCTCTTTTTTCATGAGTTTGATTCTCCTTTAGAGCATTTGAAACCGGAAGTGCTGTTTTACTAGTTTCATAATCCTCTTTGGAACGTACTAGAGACTTTTTCCCATCTCTTTGCTCACAGGTTCCATCTTCTTCTTCTTCTTCTACAACAAGGCTGCACGTCTTGCTCTTTGATTTTCTTTCCTCTGTGGCTAATGCCCCTGGAGTCTTGTTAGAATCAGACTTTCCAATAGTAGTTTCTTTTTCCAACACAGTTGCATTGACAACAGATTCAATTGCATCAGCCACTAAGTCTATGGTACTTTTTTGGGTTAATGTATCTGCTACCATCTTACCAGTCTCTGTTACAAGTTCTAGTTGTTTATCTTTTTCCATAGTAATTTTGGAAAACTCCAAAGCGTTGTCTGGTATTCTAAAAATTTTTGGGACCGCTTTAATTTTCCTTTTTTTTGCTTGGGGCTTCTCTTTCTGCTTGCCAGCAAAATTGGACACGTGAGGATTATGGGTACTGTGTGCAGGACTGTAAGACCAACTCTCTTCTGTAGATTTCCACATGCTTTTTTTTTCAACATGCTCTTTTTCCATTTTGTTATTTTTTCTGTATTTCTCTTCTTCATTACTATCTGATTCACCAGAATAGCTATCAGGTCTAGATCTTTTAATTGCAGATTTATCCGAGGCACTTTCTAATTCTGAACCTGCCACAGATTTGAATTCAAGGCTGCCACGATTTTCATAGAAGCCCTCATGAATCGGGGGAAGCTTTGGAGGCACATATGGGTCGTAGGCGTCAGAATTGTTTATAAAGGGGTCTGTTTCTTCGTAACCCTCTCCAGTGTCGATGAGCTCAAATGTTCGTTTATTCTTAGGTCTTTTTCTAGGTCCATTTTGTGATTTATGTTTCTCGGCTACTTCTAGGGGATGGTTTTCATCTTCAGGAGCAGATAGAACTTTAGAAAACTCCAAAGTGTTGTCCAAGTATTCCATAGTCCAAAGTATTCCATAAGTTTTTTTATCCATTTTAATTTTTCTTCTTTTTGCTTCGGGCTTCTCTTTATGCTTGCCAGCAAAATTAGACACGTGAGGATTATGGGGACGGTGTACAGGACTGTAAGAACAACTCTCTTCTGTAGATTTCCACATGCTGTTTTTTTCAACATGTTCTTTTTCCATATTTTTTCTGTATTCCTCTTCTTCATTACTATCTGATTCACCTGAAAAATTATTAGTTCTAGACCTTTTAATTGCAGACTCATCCGAGGTACTTTCGGATTCTGAACCTTCCACAGATTTGAATTCAAGACAGCCAAGATTTCTGTAAAATCCACCATGGATTGGAGAAAGATTTGGAGGCACATTTGGGTCGTAGTTGTCAGAATTATCGATAAAGGGGTCTGTTTCATCGTAACCCTCTCCAATGTCGATGAAGTCATATGGTCGTTTATTCTTAGGTCTTTTTTTGGGTCTATTTTGTAATTTATTTTTCTCGGTTACTTCTTGGGGATAATTTTCGTCTTCAGGAGCATATCTATTCCCTCTTTTCACATGAGTTTGATTATGCTTTAGAGCAGGTGAAACCAGCTCTTTATAATTAACCTGACAAAATCCATTTTTGGAATGTTTTAACATATCTATTTCGAAACGCAACGCTTTCACTTGACTTTCAGCCTCTTTATTCAAACACAAAGATTGTGCTAAGCTGGTTAATGATACTTTTCTGGGCACAGACATTTTGAAATTCAGAAAGACTAAACTTCCTTCTCACCCTTTCCAATGTATTCTCTTTTTGTGGACACAATTCCAAGTGTCATTTATATTTCAAGTTTTCCTTGAGTATAGGTCAGTCTTGGTCTTGGGCAAATTTACAAAAATATTTTTGCGGTTTAAAAAAATACATGATCATCTGCTTTTGCAAGAAAAATTAGCAAAACACAGAAGAAAGGGCAATCTTGACGTCACTTGCGAAGCAAGGGCCAATTTAAAAGGATCAGGGGCCCCATTTAGACAGTGACGTCATTGCAGAGGCATGAGTCCTTCATAACATGTAACTAATTTCCATTCTTTTCAACCCCTTCGTTATTATTCCTCATAGATCAATTTAGCCCTTCTAGATGTTTACTACCATTTAAAAGTAAGATAATTCCCTTTCAACACTGCCATTGAACAAAAATGAAATTTTTCATTTAAAACAGCAAAAACATTATTTTCTTCGCAAACATGTCATCACAGAGGAGGGTTAACTTTTATCTTTCAAATCTTAAGGAGATCAAGACCCTAGTACGACAAATGTTAACATCAAAATAACAACCATATTATCAATTCTAAGATCTCTTTGAGTCACACTTTTTATCATTTTCTTTATTTTACTTCATACGACAATGTTTAGTGAAACAGTGAAGGACCCTCGAATGGATAATTTGATTATTGTATCTTGATGCATTTTCAAAAATCCTGCAAGATAAACCTCAAGATCTGTCTCTATATAGTTTTTTATTGTTTTAAAAATAAAGCTGTGAGACAGAGTCAAACTTTAGCGTAAAGAGCGAGGCGTTGAGGAGGGGACAGCCCCTTTCATATAAGGAATAATTTCTATTCGGTTTAAGTTTTAATGTCGCTCCTTACTTTCAGTTTAAAAAACTTGTTTTTTTATTTAATTTCTGATCGTTTTTTAGTTAATGCAGCTTTTATTTTGGATCACCGTCATTGAATAAGTAAACAAAATTTGCATAAAAATTTTGCTTTTCTTTTGCTAAATGGTTGTCTCTAAATTCGGTTCTGACGTAATTTACAAATTAACTTACGCAACGAACTTCTATATTCGTAATTTTTCTTCTGGCAAAAAATACAAAATTGCATATTTTTGCAGATATGAGCTTGAAACCTATGTAATAGGGTTTTCTGATACGCTTAATCTGACGGTGTGATTTTCATTACAATTGTTTCACTTGTAGGGGATGTTACCCCCCTCTTTAAAAAATCAGGTAAGTTTTCACAGGTTCGTAGCCTTTGATGAGTAATACTAAACTTAATAAAATTTATATATTTAGAATCAGAATTATAAACCCATTCTTTATATATATTTATTGATATCAAAATTCCGTTTTTAGAAGTTTCGATTACTATTGAGCCGTATCTCTTTTTTTTATTGTTTTTTTATTACGTATATGTTATTACGTATATTAGGGGGTTCTCCGCTTAGTCAATACCACGTTCTTTACGTTAAAAGTTAAAAAAAATTTTAATTCACAAACCCCTGAATCACAAAGGCCGTTTAATTAGAATAGATAGCTCTTTTGAAAGCACTAAAAAAAACTGGAGCGTAAAGAGCGAGGTATTGACTTGGGGGAAAACCCCTCATCTACGTAATAATTTCTGTTCGTTTTAAGTTCTAATGTTGCTTAATACTTTCAGTTGAAAAAACTTGTTTTTTTTTAATTTAATTTCTGATCGTTTTTTAAATAATGCTTGGAAATCCGGCGCCCCCTTCATAGAAATGTCCCTTGCCCCAAAGAAAAATCCTCCACGGAAATATTCTCCTGAGTAACCCCCTCCTCCAGCCCCCCCACCAGACAAAAATCCTTCCTGAAAATGACTGTATACTTCCCAATAACCAATACAATATATAAGCAATGGGCTAAGTTCATAACTTACAGCCCTTCCCCTGGAAACTGTGGGTGATTAAGTCATCCTAAAAGACATATTTATTAGATTTTTGGCTATGCTGAACTAAATGGCTATCTAAAAATTTTAATTGGGTGACTTTGAGAAAAAAATGAGCGTGGGAGGGGGCCTAGTCGCCCTCCATTTTTTTGGTCACTTAAAAAGGGCACTAGAACTTTTAATTTCCGTTCCAATGAGCCCTCCTGTGATATTCTAGGACCACTGGGTCAATACTATTACCCCTGGGAAAAAAAACAAACAAAAAAAACAAAAAACACGCATCCGTGAATTTTCTTTTGGCAAAAGATGGAAAATTCCATATTATTGTATATAGAAGCTTGAAACTTCTACAGTAGGGTGCTCTGATACGTTGAATCTGATGGTGTGATTTTCATTAAGGTTCAATGTTCTTTAGGGGGTGTTTTCCCCTTTTTTCGAAAATCAGGCACATTTTCTCAGGCGCGTAACTTTTGATGGGTAAGATTAAACTTCAAGAAAACTTATATATTTGAAATCAGAATTAAATTCTGATTCTTTTGATGTAACTATTGGTATCAAAATTCCGTTTTTTAGTATTTCGGTTACCATTGAGAGTAGGGAGCAATCATGAGTTCCCGTATGAACACATGTACTGCCATCTATAATCAAGTCTAACGGCGACAGGTTATAATTTATTCAAGGATTATTGATCGAGTCTAACGGGTCAATGACGCCTAGGGGAACTAGGTTTCTGAGAATTTGATTTGCATAATCGGAGGGGAATTATTGATTCAAAAAAGGGGATTAAAAACAATATGGCTTCTTTGATCTTTAGGTCTGAGGGACATATGGTCTTTAATGACAGAGATAAATTAATATTCTATTTTTTAAATATGACTTCTCAGGTCTTTAGGCTTAGCGATAAATTAATATTCTATCGAAGCCTTAATAGAGTAACCAAGAACACCTTAGAAGTGAAGAGATTAACGCGGGAAATGGTTTTCCTGGGAATTTCAAATGTGAGAGCGCAGGGATGCCGAAACAAAAGAACACGCAGGAATTACTTTAGGGGATTATTTGGGCGAAACCGTTTTAGACATTTTAGAAGATGATTTAGGTGAAATAGTTTGAAACATTTTAGAAGATGATTTGGGTGAAACTCCGTGGTCTTTATAATACACAAGCTCCATTTGAACAGTGTTGTGAAGTCCCCTACCCCAACCCTAAAGGGCACCCAAAAGACCCCCCCCCCCCCGCGAGCCCCCATAGACACCCCTCTCCCCGGGCTCCCAAAGGTCCCCGGGACCATTGGGCCCTCAAAGGTTCCCCCGGGCCCTAAAAGGCTCCCCGGGCCCCCAAAGGCCCAATCCCCGGCCCCAAAGGCCCCCGGGTCCCCAGGGCCCCCAAAGCCCCCCCTGGACCACCAAAGAGCCCCCTCCCTAGTTTAGAGTTTTAGTTTGATATTAGCTTACAGTTTTAGTTAGAGTTATAGTTTACTTTAGTTGTAGTTCAGAGTCTAGAGTTTCAAGTTAGACTCTCGGCACTTACAGTTTTAGTTGGAGTTATATTTTATTTTAGTTTTAGTTAAGTGTTTTTGAACTTGTAGTTTAGTTTTAGCTAAACGTTTTAGTTTAGAATTTTAGCCTAGAGTCTTAGCTTAGAGTTTTTCATTGCAATTTCAGTTTAGTTTAGTATTAGTTAAGAGTTTTGGTTTAGAGTTGTAGTTTCGTTTTAGTAAATAATTTTAATTTAGAGTTGTAGTTTAGTTTTAGTTAAGAGTTTTAGTTTAGAGTTTAGAGTTTTAGCTTAGAGTTTTATCTTACAGTTTTAGTTAGAGTGTTAGTTTCGTTTAATTTTAGTTAAGAGTTTTAGTTTAGAGTTTAGAGAATTACTTAGAGTTACAGTTTAGTTTAATTTTGTTAAGAGTTTTAGTTCAGAGTTATAGTTTAGTTTTAGTTAAGAGTTTTAGTTTAGAGTTTCAGTTTGATATTAGCTTACAGTTTTAGTTAGAGTTATAGTAGCTGAGAGTTTTAGTTTAGAGTTTGAAGTTTTACTTTAGAGTCTTAGCTTAGAGTTTTAGTTAGAGTTTAGAGTTTTAGTTTAGAATCTTAGCTTAGAGTTTTAGTTAGTGTTATACTTTAGTTTAATTTTTGTTAAGATTGTTAGTTTAGAGTTATAGTTTAGCTTTAATTAAGAGTTTTAGTTTAGAGATTAGAGTTTTAGTTTAGAGTCTTAGCTTAGAGTTCTAGTTAAGAGTTTTTTGTTTATAGTTAAGAGTCTTAGCTTAGAGTTTTAGCTAGAGCTTAGAGTTTTAACTTAGAGTCGGAGTTTAAAGTTTTGGTTCTATTTATAGTTTAATTTAGTTTTAGTTGGGAATTTAGAGTTTTAGTTTAGAGTCTTAGCTTAGAGTTTTAGTTACAGTTTAGAATTTTAGTTTAGTTTTAGTTAAGAGCTTTAGTTTAGATCTATAGTTTAGTTTTACTTAAGAGTTTAGTTTAGAGTTTGTAGTTTTAGTCTACAGTTTTACTTTAGAGTTTTAGTTAGAGTTACAGTTTTAGTTTAGTTTTAGTTAAGAGTTTTAGTTTAGATATTGGAGTTTTAGTTTTGAGTTGTAACTTAGAGTTTTAGTTAGAGTTATAGTTTAGTTTAGTTTTAATTCAGAGTTTTAGTTTAGAGTCTTAGAGTTTTAGCTTAGAGTTTTACTTTAGAGTTTTAGTAAGAGTTATAGTTTTAGTTTAGTTTTAGTTAAGAGTTTTAGTTTAGATATTGGAGTTTTAGTTTTGAGTCGTAGCTTAGAGTTATAGTTAGAGTTATAGTAAAGTTTAGTTTTAATTCAGAGTTATAGTTTAGAGTCTAAGAGTTTTAGTTAGAGATATAGTTTAGTTTAATTTTGTTGAGAGTTTTAGTTCAGAGGAAGGCCGTATCCAGGGGGGAGGTTACCCGGTTTGAAACCTCCCTCCCGAAATGTTTGACCGAGTCGAAAATAAGTCGAAAATTAGTAAAACCTAGGTAAAAATCAGTATAATTAGTCGAAAACTGAGTCAAAAATTAGTAACCCGCCCCCGAAAAAGTCAAAAATTAGTAGAACCCCCGCCGAAAAAAAATCCTGGATCCGCCCTTGGTTCAGAGTTATAGTTTAGTTTTAGTTAAGAGTTTTAGTTTAGAGTTTCAGTTTGATATTAGCTTACAGTTTTAGTTAGAGTTCTAGTAGTTAAGAGTTTTAGTTTAGAGTTTATAGTTTTAGTTTAGAGCCTTAGCTTAGAGTTTTAGTTAAAGTTATAGTTTTGCTTAGTTTTAGTTAAGAGTTTTTGTTTAGAGTTTGGAGTCTTAGCTTAGAGTTTTAGTTAGAGTTTAGAGTTTTAGTTTAGAGTCTTAGCTTAGAGTTTTAGTTAGAATTATAGTTTAGTTTAATTTTTGTTATGAGTTTTAGTTTAGAGTTATAGTTTAGTTTTAGTTAAGAGTTTTAGTTTAGAGTTTCAGTTTGGTATTAGCTTACAGTTTTAGTTAGAGTTATAGTAGTTAAGAGTTTTAATTTAGGCGTTTAGGAGTTTTAGTTTAGGAGTTTTAGTTTAGTATAAGCGTATAACTCGCTTAGAAGGCATCTTATTGATATTTGATCTATGTTCTAAACACTACTTTTATTTATATTATACGTTGACGTCATTGCTTCTTGCATTATGATATCAGAATTATAACCATTTTCACCTCAGGTAACGTCATAATATACATTTTTCTATTTACGCCATAGTTCTAATGAATCTAAGACGGCATTCATTATCTATTATATGAAAATGTAGTTCTCTGTAAAACATTGATTTTACTTAAAAAAAAATTTAAATACAAAAGCACGTATAATCTAATGCCCAGCTATCTGTTAGGAAAAAAACAGAAAAAAGATGCTTTCGATGCATAATATCGTAGTTCAAGCAACTTTTCTTGATTTTCAAGCAAAGTTATGGGCTATTATATTTCATAACATAGGACGTGATCGTCTCTTACTCGGTCGCAAGCAACCGCTGCAACCCTGATATATGTAAATATACCAGTGTCCGGTTTTACATGTAAATTTCTCAAAAGACAAATGTGTTGCACCATCATGATTATGATAATTTATTGTAGTATTTCAGTTTTTATGGGCTAAAATTCGTTCTTATTTTAACTTCCAAAAAAATGGGCCTCGTGGAGTTTACATATTGAGCTGAATGCTGGTACATTAATATATAGTGATAAAAGGCTTGTCTGTTCTTTAAGTGAAATAATTCAATTGAAAAGTGTCAAAGATTGCTATTGCAATAACTTTATCAAAAGAATATGCAGTTTTGTAGCAAAAACAAACTATTTGAAAAATCAAAAGTGTCAAATATTGCTAATTCAATCTCTTTACTAAAAAGAATATACACAGTTTTGTAAAAAAAATTAAATTATTGAATACCTTGTCACAGCACGATGGATGAAAGCGTGCCTCTTTATATGAGGTTTACTGGTTCAATCCTGTCTGTGGCAAGGGAATTGCGACGCTTTGTGAATTGATATCTGCTCCTTGTTCTACGGAATTCTTGACTATTATCATTATAGTATCTTCTGATACTCAGATCTTTGCAGATAAAGCCTTAAATATGTTGGCTTCTTGTTTGAATTCTGCAAAAATGGTAGAAATGCTCGAAATTGGAAGTAATAGGGTTGTAACAGGGAAAGTTGCCGCTGTTTGGATCGAGTTGTTCTTCTACCCTTTTTAGAATTTACTCCTTCTCAAAAGTGGGGTGAACTTTATCCAGAAAGTGGTTTTTTCACCATCTACTGTTGTCAGTGGTCTCCTGAAGTGACATTTTTTTATCCAATCACTTTCAGTGTGGGCTTCTTCATGGGTTATTTTTTTTAGCCAATTCCATTGAGGGTGGGCTTCTACCACTTCCATATTACCTATGTAAACGGTCCAATGATTATAGATAATATATAACATCTATATAATAATTCCTTATGGGACTTCTGTTAATATGGACTACAGTTCGTTCTTTAACGAAAAACTTACATAATCAACATTTATAGTAAACTATATTGATTCTTTATGTCAAAAAATCATCTATATAATGATTCCTTTTATTACTTCAGTTACTATGGGCTACACTTCGTAGCCCTTAATGTGAACATTTATACCGTCGTTCATCAAGCTTGTACACAAAAATGCAGTTATTTTGTCAAATTTGATTCTATTTTAAAAACTATTTTATTTTTAATTAAAAAAGGCACTAGATGTAGCATATTCTTTTAAAATGAACCATTATACAGCTCTTAATGATTTTCCAAAGCCCAGCTAGCTTACGAGAAAAAAAACGGAAAAAAAGAGGGCGTATATGCAGAATGATCACAACCCATAACAATTTTCAGGCATTTCTTAAGTTTGAATTATAAGATTAAAATTATTGCTCAGATAGTATAAATATTTTTGCAGTTTACATTATAACTTTAGTGATTCTGAACTTAAAACTAAAATAAATTTTTAAAAATGAATTTTTTGCATGGAAATACACATTAACGCTCGCGTTGGTTAGTTAGAACCTAGCCAAAAATAAAACTAGTTCTAAAATTATAAGAATTTTTCCAGTTTGAATTGAAAAATTCAAATTCTTACTCGGATACCATAAATATTTTTGCAGTTTACATAAACTGCAAAGAGTGCATAAAGACAAAGTTAAAAATCACATTCAGAAGTCCAAGAAGATGGCAAAATGTAGGCTGATCTGCGTAAATTGAGAAATATTTTAGGATTGTTTTACCAGGATTACGAAAAATATACAAAATTACTGATTAAAATTATCTTAGAAATAGTGGATGTTGTTGAAAAGTCGGCTAGAAAAGCTCTGGCAAAACTTCATAGTAATATCCACACAAAATGTTGTATATTTAATCAATAGCTTCCAAGGTATGGACTGGCAACTGTGGAACAGTTAACAGATACAATGGAAAATATTAAACAGCATTGTGAATATAGGGAGGCGTACTTCTTTGAAAATTCGTATATTAATTTTGGAAGGAGCAATTGCGGTTTATGTAGCAGTAATAAAAATATATATATATATATATATATAAGCATACCTGCTTGTAACTATTAAAATCTAAAAACAACTTTGATTTATATTATAAGTTGACGTCATTACTTCTTGTATTATGACGTTAGAATTATAGCCATTTTCATCTGAAATAACTTCATAATATAGTGCTTTCCTATTTACGTCATAGTTCTAATGAATCTATGACGACATTCATTATCTAGTATACGAAAATATATTCCTCTATAAACATTGATTTTGCTTTAAATGTTTTTTTTTAATACAAAAGCACGTATAATCTAGAGCCCAGCTATCTGGGTGGAAAACGGCGGAAAAAAATGCTCTTGATGCAAAATATCGTAGTTCAAGCAACTTTTCTTGTTTTTCAAACCAATGAATTTCTTTCACAATTCAAGCAAATTAACTACCGTTTGCTTTGTCATAATATAAATACTGTAATCTTAACTACGACGGCACAATGGTAAGCATACATGCAAGTAACTTGTGGTTATGATAGCGGGCATTCATAAGGATTAGCCATAAAAATGCAGTTTTTAGTGGAAAAATTGATTCTATTTTTAAAATACTTTTTATTAATTACAAATACCACTAGATCTAGCAATTTTCTTTAAAATAAGCTATTGAACAACTCTCTACGACGTTCCAGTGCCAAGCTATCTTCGGAATGGAAAAAAGAGAAAAAAACATGCCTTTTAGGCAGAATGCTGTAGTAGCTACCATTTTTCTTGATTTTCATGAAAATATATTTTCCTTGCCGCTCAAGCCAAGAGACAGAACAGTTTCTATATAGGGATTTCAAACAATACGGTTCTAATAGTGTATTTTTTGTTTTGATCTGAGTCTATTTTTAGGAGTTATGGGTTATTTTATGTCTTAAAATTGGACGTAATCGTCTCTTACTAAGATGCTAGCTACCAATGGGACCCGGATTACACTCGATCTTTATTATAATGGCTCGAGTTCGATCCCCGGTATTGAACATTTTTACTTATGATGCTTTCTTAAGGAATATAATTAAAATATGTTTGTGTTATACTATCACTTCTAAAAATAAAAATGTGTTGAATCATCATTTATATAATGATTCCTTTTAATACTTGAGTTACTATGGGCTACAGTTCGCTCCTTAATATAAAAAAAAACTAATTTTAGAATCTTCAGGCATTTTTCTAGTTTGAATTAAAAAACTAAAATTGTTGCTCAGACACTATAAATATTTTTACAATTTGTTTTAGCAATTCTGACCTGAAAACTAAGATAATACAGAAATTGAACCCGTTTTCTACAGAAATATAACACAACGTTATAGATATTTACAAGATTTTCAGTAATATCCGATAAAACTAGCATAGGCAAAATTTATAATGAACTTTATCGGTCCTCTATGTAATGTAAAAAAAGAACCCTTCTTTCTTTAAAAGATAAGTATGTAAATCTGAAAGCCGAACTTAAGCTCCCGCATCAGCATCCAGATTTTGAAATAAAAAATAATCCTTTTGTCCCGGTTAAGAAAGGGGCTCAACAAGGGGCTATAGCTTCACCTACTAATTTTAATAATACAACAATCCGAGGAAAAGAGAAATGTAAAACAACTTGTGTCATGCGATTTATCGATGTTTGGTTAATATCATATGAGGATGATATATTTAATTCGAGTCGCACTGTTTCGGATATAGAGGAAAATTTTAACATCCTCCAGAATGATTATAGGCAGCTTGGATTAGAGTTTTACGCAGAAAAGTCGGAAATCCTGCTTTTAATTGGAAATTAGTCCCCGATGGTTTTACGGTTGCTCTTGGAAATACAAATGTTAAGCCAGTCCAGTTCCTTACTTACCTCTGCCTTCCTATCAGTTCAACTCTAAGAACATCCCACCGATCACTTATCGCGCATCTACAGAAGCGAATGGGTTTTGCATATAGTAAAATTTTTTCAAGTAAGTTGAGGTTCAATAGAGAAGTTTTAGCTCGCCTTTATAATGTAATTGCACTTCCCCATTTTTTGTATTTGAGTCTTGTTTGGAGAATTTTCTCGTGCGTCATAAACATAAACTTTGATCTGTTTTCTTTAAGTATACTAAATCTCTGCTTCGTCTCCCACTTAGGTCACGAAATTATTCTCTTATTAGGAATTATAATATAGGAGACCCAACTACAGATATCCTTAATCAGATCTCAAAGTTCAATAATAATGTAAGAACAGTAGTTTTACATATTTCCTGTTTAGATGTCCCCAGACTAAGGGACTGTAACAGCATATAACCTGAAAACATTTTAGTAAAAAGTTTCTCAGAACTATTAATCTGAGGAGCAGTGGCTCCTCAAAAGCCTTCAGAACTAACGAATAAGTCTTTTTAGCCGGAAGAGAACGAATTGTTTTTTTCATGATAGGGCAATAGCATTAATATTCCAGTCGTCGAAGAAGTATATCTCGCATAAGAATTTAGCTTTTAGGGTTCAATTATAACGAAAAGTCCCTCAAAGCCTGAAAAGAAGGGAGTTAAATTGAAGATTAAATGAATGTTCTAGGAGGAGGTTCTCCAATAGTAAAATAGAAAGAATAAGTTATATGAAAGAATAATTTAAAATTGTATTTAGATCAGCCACAGCTTGCATGTGGAGGGCGGCGTCACGGTCTTGTGTTTTGGGGTTGCGGCTTGACCTGGAGCGGCGTCACGGTCTTTTGAAGGTGGCGCACCGGTTTGAACTGAAGCGGATCACAGCTTTGTGCAGATTGGGCAGTGGCTTGACCTGGAATGGTGTCACGGGCTTCCATAGGCAGCGCTGAAGCTTTTCTGGAAGTGCCGACAGCCTCATTAGCATGGAGGGAATGGAGGAACCAGGCATCTCCGTCCGTTGTACAGGGGTTGGCTCGGTGCCCCTTGCCTTCTTTGATGGAGGGGGTAGTTCCGGGAAATCCTTAAAAAAGAAAACAAAATTTAGCTTAAGAAATAACCCTTCCTAATGGAGGGGACCCACACCTGCGGGGATTTCTCGCTATCAACACACTTTTTCCAGAAACCCTCCCCCTCCCTCCAGGTTTATATGCAAGTATCTTGAGCTATTAAAAATAGGCTATTAATCGTCTAAGAATTTGTACTGCTTTCAATTCCAAGCCAAGAATCCGAAATATAGATCACAATTGAGGATACAGGACTTATTAACTTGGTTATAAAATAGGCCTTGTACGCGCCTTGAAAATACCTTCTCATGGCAAGTAGGAAGAGCCCCTAGCTAAACAAGAATTTGCGAAAAATAAACCAGACATTCACTAGTCTGTAGTCAAGGCTTACATTTGACCATAGGACGGAAAATAATTGTTCCTGTTTTACCATTTAGAAAAATCTCCCCTCCCCCTACACATAAATAAAATGCTATTAACTAAAACCGTCAATTAATCCTTTTTTCTGGTGGAATTTAGTGTTTTGGGTCAATTAAGCAGCATGTAATAACTTACGCTCACCCTCAAGATAAAACACTGACTAATCATCTCTGAATATAAAAAATAGATCACCTCTTCTCGCAAAATCAAACGATTTATCATATGGCAATTTTGTTGACAATCAAATCTTTATTGATTTCATCGCAGTCTTTGACTCGGTCCATTGGGACGTCATATGGGTCGCAATAAGAGAGGATGGAGTCCCTGAGAAGATCATCTGACTGTTGAAAGTATACTACGATTGAACAAAGGCCCAAGTTAGAGTTGATAGTGAGCTTTCAGGTCTGATCCTGATTGAGGAGGGTGTACGTCAAGGATGTGTTCTGTCGCCGATCTTGACATTTTATTCAACGTTATTCAACTTCGTCATCGATTGGATTCTTGAGGCTCTCGACAAATATAAAGGTCTGGAAGTGAACCTGTCCTTCTTTGGCACGGATCTTGATTACGCTTTTACCATCTGGAAAAATCTCCCCTCCACTTACACATAAATAACACGCTATTAGCTAAAACCGTCAATTTTTCCTTTTTTTCGATGGAATTTAGCGTTTTGGGTCAATTAAGCAGAATGCAATAGCTTACGTTCAGCCTCAAAATACAACACTGACTAATCATTTTTGAATATAAAAAATAGATCACCTCATCTCGCAAAATCAAATGATTTATCATATGTCAATTTTGTTGAGAATCCAAATCTTCATTGGTTTCATCGCAGTCTGTAACTCGGTCCATCGGGGTGTCATATGGGTCGCAATGACAGAGGATGGAGTCCCTGAGAAGATCATCAGACTATTGAAAGTATACTACGATGGAACAAAGGCCCAAGTTAGAGTTGATAGTGAGCTTTCAGATCTGGTCCTGATTGAGGAGGGCGCACGTCAAGGATGTTTCTGTTACTGACCTTGTTCAAATTCGTCATCGATTGGATTCTTGTGGGTCTTGAGAAATATAAAGGTGTGGAAGTTAGCCCGTCCTTCTCTGTCATGGATCTTGATTACGCTTTTACCATCTAGAAAAATCTCCCCCTTACACTTAAATAACACGCTATTAACTAAAACTGTGAATTTTTCCTTTTTTTCGATGGAATTTAGCGTCTTGGGTGAATTAGGCAGCATGTAGTAACTTCCACTCACCCTCAAAATAAAACACTCACTAATCATTTTTGAATATCAAAAATAGATCACCTCTTCTTGCAAAATCAAATGATTTATTATACGCTAATTTTGTTGACAATCCAAATCTTCATCGATTTCATCATGACTTTTGACTCGGTCCATCTGAACGTCACATGGGTCACAATGAGAGAGGACAGAGTCCCTGAGAAGATCATCAGACTTTTAAGGTATACTACGATGGAACCAAGGTCCAAGTTACAGTTGATAGTGAGATTTCGAATCTGGTCCTGATTGAGGAGGTTTTAGGTCAAGGAAGTGTTCTGTCAACGACTTTATTCAACTTCGTCATTTATTGGATTCTCGTGGCCCTTGACAAGTATAAAGGTGCGGAAGTGAGCCCATCCTTCTCTGGCACAGATCTTGCTTACGCTGATGATATGGACATACCTGGTGATTCTGTTACAGATGCCCAAGCCATGATTAATGAAGTAGCAAGCAGAGCACTTTTGAATGGCCTCCAAATAGGTCTACCGAATACAAAAACAATGCGGACAGCTGGGATGAATGACACCCCTTTGATCCTAAATGGCAATCGAACTGAGGACTTTCTGTCGTTTAAGTACCTTGGCTCAAGGGTAAATGCAATTGGAGAATCGTCAAAGGAGATCTGGAATCGCATATGCTCAGCATGGAACGTCTTTTTGCAGCTAAGGAACTCACTTTGTAAGCTTAGCGAAATCTCTCCATGCACAGAGCTCCGAGTTTACGAAGCCATGGTTTTCTTCTCTATGGGTGTGAAACTGGGTCACTGAAAGCAGCAGAAGCGTCAAATTTGGACGCATTTCATCACAAATGCCTACGATATATACTAGTCATTCTCCTCTGAGACAGAGTATTGAATTAAGAGGTCAGGAGAAGAGGTGGGAATCACCTACTTGTCTCTGATGTCATCAAAATGAGGGGTATGAGATGGTTTGGCCACAACACGATATTACCTAAAAATGCCTCAAATGCCTTCCACTACCAGCATGGAAGAAGAAAGCAGGAGGACAAATGAAAACATGGCTTGCGACAGTGAAAGCTGACCCAGAGCCTAATGGGGGTCTCCCAAATTTGGGTGACACTGGGATCAGCACTGCCTTGAAATTATTGAGCCTGTCACCCTCGAGCAAAATCTCTGAAAGAAAACATGCCGTCGTCTGCTGGGCACCACGATGAGCCTGGGTGCAGATTGAACGTGCGAAACGTACAAGTAACTAAATAATTTTGTTGACATAAGCCCTTTTCCGCTAAATCACAGCTAGAAATAACAGTCTTGTTCACAGCAGACATGTTTTGCTTATTATAGACAAAAGAGACCGCGTTGGTTTTGACACAATTCAAATTTGATGGATCGTATGCCAAGGTTTAAACGTCGATTTATCGGTTTAGGCAAAAAAAATAGCAGTCTCGAATAACAATACTTTGTCAGTGGAAAGATTAATTTTTTGAATAGATAAATTTATCACCGATGGGGAGGGGTGAAGAGGCTTTTACATGCTAATAACATATAAGGAATAACATCAGCTGAAAATAAATATGGTCCTCTTAATGAGTGGAGGGGGGGGAGGGGTGTATAGAAAAAGAATATTATGCCATTTACTGACTTGCTTGGAGATGCTTTTGAATTAATAGGCTAGAAAGGTATAATAAAAACTAAGAGAGATTCACCATCATTTAAGTAGCTGCCCATTCACTTTTTAATTTCCTGGTAGCCTTCATATTTTTATAAATTATCTGTCACTTTCGAAATTCAGAATGATGCTGTTGCTAGATCCCCGTTCTATCTTCTATTAAATAAAAAAAAACAAGTTTTTTAAACTGAAAGTAAGGAGCGACATTAAAACTTAAAACGAACAGAAATTATTCCGTATATGAAAGGGGCTGTCCCCTCCTCAACGCCTTGCTCTTTACGCTAAAGTTTTACTTTCTCACAACTCTATTTTTTTTAAACAATAAAAAACTTTAGCGTAAAGAGCGAGGCGTTGAGGAGGGGACAGCCCCTTTCATATACGGAATAATTTCTGTTCGTTTTAAGTTTTAATGTCGCTCCTTACTTTCAGTTTGAAAAACTTGTTTTTTTCTATTTAATTTCTGATCATTTTTTAGTTAATGCCGCTTTTATTTTGGCTCACCGTAATTGAATAAGTTAACAAAATTTGCATAAAAATTTTACTTTTCTTTTGCTAAATGGATGGCTCTAAATTTGGTTATTACGTAATTTACAAATTAACTTACGTAACTAACTTCTGTATTCGTATATTTTTTTTCTGGCAAAAAATACAAAATTTCAGGTTTTTGCTGATGTGAGCTTGAAACCTGTTTAATAGAGTTTTCTGATGCGCTAAATCTTAAACTGTGTTTTTAATTCAAATTGTTTCTCTCGCTGGAGATGTCTCCCCCCTCTTTAAAAAATCTGTTAAATTTTTTCAGGATCATAGCCTTTAATGAGTACCATAAAGCTTAGTATAACATATATTTTTAGAATCAGTATTATAAACACATTCTTTTGATACATTTATTGACATCAAATTCCGTTTTTAAAAGTTTCGATTACTATTGAGCCGTATCGCTTGTTTTTTTTTATTGTTTTTTTTTTATTACGTATATGTTATTACGTATATGAGGGGGTTCTCCCCTTAGTCAATACCACGCTCTTTACGTTAAAAGTTAAAAAAAAATTTATTCACAAACCCCTGAATCACCAAGTACCAAGTACCAAGAAAAACTTTAGTGTAAAGAGCGAGGTATTGACGACAGGGCGAACCCCCTAATATATGTAATAATTTCTGTTAGTAAAGCTTTTCATGTTCTTCCTTACTTTCAGTTGAAGAAACATTTTTTTTTTAATTTAATTTCTGATCGTTTGTTAAATAATGCTGGGAAATCCGGTACCCCATGATGAAAAATTCCCTTCCCAATGAAAAATTCCTCTGTGGAAAGATCCTCCCACGTAGAACAACTCCCCCACCCCTACCAGAAAAAATCCATCCCGGAAATATCTGTATACTTTGCAATAACCTACACTATATGTAAACACTGGGCAAAGTTTGAAACTTGCAGCCCTTCCACTTGGGACTGTGGGGGGTTAAGTCATCCTTAGAGACACAGTTTTTACATTTTTCGAGTAGGCTGAACCAAAAGGCTATCTCAAAATTTCAATCAAGTGACTTTGTTAAAAAAAATGAAGGGGGTCTAGCTGCCCTCCAGTTTTTTGGTCACTTAAAAAACACGCATCGTGATCTTTCTTCCAGCAAAAAATGCAAATTTCCACCTTTTTGCAGATAGGAGCGTGAAACTTTTTTTAATATGGTTATCTGATAAGCTGAATGTGATGGTGTAATTTTCGTTAAAGTTAATTAAAAATTCAAAATTCCACATTTTCGCAGATAGGAGTTTGAAGCTTCTTTAATAATGTTCGTTGATAAGCTGAATCTGATGGTGTGAATTTCGTTAAAGTTAATTAAAAAAATTTGCAATTAAAACAAAATTTTATTGTTTAAAAAAAATTGAGTTTTTATACACTCAGACTTTAGCGCAAAGAGTGAGTCGTTGAGGAGGGGACAGTCCCTTTCATATACAGAATATTTTATGTTTGCTTTAAGTTTTAACGTCGTTCCGTACTTTTAGTTTAAAAAAACTTGTTTTTTTTTATTTCAGTTGTGAACATTTTTCAATTAATTCAGGTTTTGATTTTGGGTCACAGTGCATGAATAATTAAAACAAAATTTGCATATTAATTTTACTTTTATTTGGTTAAATGGCTTTCTCGAAACTTGTAGAATTTTATTTACGAACGTTTTTATTAGTAATAAATATACCTAACTTACGAATTAACTTACGTATCGAACTTCTATATTCATATATTTTTAATACGTATATTAGGGGGTTTGCCCCTTAGTCAGTACCTTGCTCTTAAAGCTAAAGTTCAAATTTTGTTCCAATTCTTTAAAAATGACCCCTTAATCACAAAGGCCGTTAATTAGAATAGATAGCTCTTTTGAAAGCACTAAAAAAAACTATAGCGTAAAGAGCAAGGTATTGACTTGGGGGAGAACCCCCTCATATACGTAATAATTTCTGTTCTTTTTAAGTTCTAATGTTGCTTCTTACTTTCATTTGAAAAAACTTGTTTTTTTAAATTTAATTTCTGATCGTATTTTAAATAATGCTTGGAAATCCGGCGCCCCCTTGATAGAAATGTCCCTTACCCCAAAAAAACATCCTCCAAGGAAAGATTCTCCCGAGTAACCCCCTCTTTCAGCCCCCTCCCCCTACCAGAAAAAAATTCTTCCTGAAAATGTCTATATACTTTCCAATACCCAATCCGACATATAAGCAATGGGCAAAGCTCAAAATTTGCAGCCCTTCCCTTGGGAACTTTGGGGGATTAAGTCATCCTAAAAGAAATATTTATTAGATCTTCGACTATGTTGAACAAAATGGCAATCTCAACATTTTGATTGGATGACTTTGGGAAAAAACTGAGCGTGGGAGGAGGCCTAGTTGCCCTCCATATTTTTTTGTCACTTAAAAAGAGCACTAGAACTTTTAATTTTCTTTCCAATGAGCCCTCCCACAATATTCTAGGACCACTGGGTCAATACCATCACCCCTGGAAAAAAAAATAAATAAAAAAAAAATAAACACACATCCTTGATTTTTATTCTGGCAACAATTACAAAATTTCACATTTTTGTATATGGGAGTTTGAAACCTCTAAAGCAGGGTTTTCTGATGCACTGAATATGATGGTGTGATTTTCATTAAGTTTCTATAACTTTTAGGGGGTCTTTTCCCCTTTTCTCGAAAATCAGCCAAATTTTCTCAGGCGCGTAACTTTTAATGGGTAAGATTAAACTTGATGAAACTTATATATTTTAAATCAGAATTAAAATCTGATTCTTTTATGTATCTATTGGTATCAAAATTCCGTTTTTTAGAGTTTCGGTTACCATTGAGCCGGGTCGCTCCTTACTTACAGTTCGTTACCACGAACTGTTTGATTTATAGCGCCCTGGGCACAAAGACATTTCATGAGGCTTCTATTTTTAGTACCCTTGGGACAAAGAAAGGATAAAACAGGGGATATGAAATCCTGGGTGACTTCCAGAAAACAATAGACGTCTAGACTCTATGGAGGCTTTCCCTATACAAAAACGGCTACGAATTGTGACGAACAAAATGGCCGCCCTGATATACACGAAAATATTAGGCTAATATTTGTTTTAATGGAAAACGAATGTTTTTAGGGGAAATCATAGGTTTTTGAATGTAAAAGAAAGTTTTTAGGGGAAATGTATATTTTTAAATACTGAAACAAGATTACGTCACCCATATTACAACAGGTTACAGAAACAGGGGTGTTTTTTGTGACATAACAGGGCTGTGGTGGAATCCTAGGAGAATATGCTAGGGATATCGTGACGTAACAGGGCTTTGGTGGAATCCATTGATAGGGCTGTCGTGGAAGTAGTTATGCCCCCACTACTATCGGTATCGGACGTATTTACATCAGGCGTATCAGTATGAGCGTATTGCTATTAGGCGTATTGATATCTCAGGTATCTAGACAGATTTTTAATAGCTCATATAAAAGATATTTCTCATATCTACGCACAGTGGCTTAATTTTGTCGAAATCCCCGGGGGAGATGAGGCAAAGTTGGAACCAATTTTCTCAAATCGAGTGAAACTGATAGGGAAAACTGAAAAATGAGCCATATATTATGATAGAGGCAAAGATATACTAAAGAAAACTTACCTGTTTCTCTGGAGACTTGAATTATGTAGGCTTATCTTAGTTTTGACAATATGTTTTGCAGAAACTATTTTTCTGCTGGGAGAGGGGGCAAAAAGAGGTCGGGGGACATGGTTCTGGAGGATGCAGTTGACTCCTCCTGTCCTATACAAAATTACACCCTATCCACGACCTTCCTATAAATTCCACCACCAGCAAGTTCCAAATGCCACTAAAAACGGCACTTTGGTGCCATGTTTCAAGTGGAAAGACTAGTGCTAGTGGGCTACCAGGACTTTTCAGGGTGACGTTTAATGGCTCATCTGGAAGCTATATTTCAGATATATGTGATGTTTATCAATTCTATCATCCGTAAGTGTGATATAGCACTAAAAACAACAGTTTTGATGTCATTCCTTAAGTAGAAACGCTTGGCAGTATAAAACGATATCATCATTGCAATAATTATGATTCAAAATCCCTAACCGGAGGTCTTCAAGAACACCTCCCATATTTTCCTCCTCCAAGCCTCTTAGTAAGCTAGGCAATTAAGGTACTTGCACTAATATATCAAATTAGAATATTAGAGGTTTGGTTCTGTTCGTAAAGCATTCGACTTCGAAATAGAGTGGCTTACGTTCGACTCCTGCTTGTTTTTTTTTCAAAAACGGTTTTTCTCCCTTCTATACGATCATTTTCAGATAATTTCACTGGTTTTGTAAATGTGGTGTACTCATTTTTTCATGCATGAACCAGGACGGTATTTGATCAAGCATTTTTAATCAAAAGGGAATAGAGGTCATCCAGTCCTTGGTTTGCAACGACATTCTGAGTAGATCACTAAATCCATACCCAAACGAGTGGCGTAATTTTGTTAAAATCTTGTCGTTGGAGGCAATTTTCCCAAATCAAGAGGAAATGACAGAGGAAACTGAAAAACGAGCCGTATATTAATAAAAGAGGTAAAGATGTACAAAATAAAAATGACCTGTTTCACTGGATGCTTGAATTATGCAGGCTTATCTTAGTTTTGACAACAATTTTGGTGAAACGGAATTTAAGCTAGGAGGGGGG